>NC_057801.1:768825218-768862935 GCF_018294505.1 Triticum aestivum
GTACCGGTTGGAGCCACCAACCGGTACTAAAGGCCACCACCTCTTTAGTACCGGTTCGTGGCACGAACCGGTACTAAAGGTTCGCCACGAACCGGTACTAATGAGCGCCGCCCGCCTGGCCGTTGTAACCGGCACTAATGGTCACATTAGTGCCGGTTCAATTGTAAACCGGGACTAATGAGTTTTACACTAGACCATTTTTCTACTAGTGTCGGTAATGCACATCACTATAAGCCTTGCAAGCATTGTAACTAATGAGTTAGTTGCAGGATGATGTATTACGGAACGAGTAAAGAGACTTGCCGGTAATGAGATTAAACTAGGTATTGAGATACCGACGATCGAATCTCGGGCAAGTAACATACCGATGACAAAGGGAACAACGTATGTTGTTATGCGGTTTGACCGATAAAGATCTTCGTAGAATATGTGGGAACCAATATGAGCATCCAGGTCCCGCTATTGGTTATTGACCGGAGACTTGTCTCTGTCATGTCTACATAGTTCTCGAACCCATAGGGTCCGCACGCTTAAAGTTTGATAACGGTTATATTATGAATTTATGTGTTTTGATGTACCGAAGGTAGTTCCGAGTCCCAGATGAGATCGGGGACATGACGAGGAGTCTCGAAATGGTCGAGACGTAAAGATCGATATATTGGACGACTATATTCGGACTTCGGAAAGGTTCCGAGTGATTCGGGTATTTTTCGGAGTACTGGAGAGTTACGGGAATTCGCCGGGGAGTATATGGGCCTTATTGGGCCATACGGGAATAGAGGAGAGAGACCAAAAGGAAGGAGGCGCCCCCCCCCCCTCTGGTCCGAATTGGACAAGGGGTGCAGCCCCCTTTTCCTTCTCCCTCTCCCCATCTTTCCTTCTCTCCTACTCCGGAAAGGAAAGGGGAATCCTACTAGGACTTGGGAGTCCTAGTAGGACTCCCCACACTTGGCGCGCCCCCTCTAGGGCCGGCCTCTCCCTCCCTCCTTTATATACGGGGGTAGGGGGCACCCCATAGACACAACAATTGATCCCTTGGATCTCTTAGCCGTGTGCGGTGCCCCCCTCCATGATAATCCACCTCGATAATATCATAGCGGTGCTTAGGCGAAACCCTGCATCGGTAGAACATCAACATCATTACCACGCCGTCGTGCTGACGGAACTCTCCCTCAAAGCTTGGCTGGATTGGAGTTCGAGGACGTCATCGAGTTGAACGTGTGCAGAACTCGGAGGTGCCGTTGCTACGTCTTGAGCTTGCATTGGTTTTCCTTGAAGAGGAAAGGGTGATGCAGCAATAGTAGCGTAAGTATTTCCCTCAGTTTTTGAGAACCAAGGTATCAATCCAGTAGGAGGCTCCTCAAAAGTCCCACGTACCTACACAAATAAACAAAAAACTCGCAACCAACGCAATAAAGGGGTTGTTAATCCCTTCACGGCCACTTGCAAAAGTGAGATTTGATAAAGATAGTATGATAAGATAAATATATTTTTGGTATTTTATAATATAGATGCAAAAAGTAAAGATGCAAATAAAAGTAGATTGAAAGCAAATAAGATAAAAGATAGACCCGGGGGCCATAGGTTTCACTAGAGGCTTCTCTCAAGATAGCATAAGTATTACGATTGGTGAACAAATTACTGTCGAGCAATTGATAGAAAAGCGAATAGTTATGAGATTATCTAGGCATGATCATGTATATAGGCATCACGTCTGCAACAAGTAGACCGACTCCTGCCTGCATCTACTACTATTACTCCACACATCGACCGACTCCTGCCTGCATCTAGAGTATTAAGTTCATAAAGAACAGAGTAACGCATTAAGCAAGATGACATGATGTAGAGGGATAAACTCATGTAATATGATATAAACCCCATCTTTTTATCCTTGATGGCAACATTACAATACGTGTCTTGCAACCCTTTCTGTCACTGGGTAAGACACCGCAAGATTGGACCCAAAGCTAAGCACTTCTCCCATGGCAAGAAAGATCAATCTAGTAGGCCAAACCAAACTGATAATTCGAAGAGACTTGCAAAGATAACTCAATCATACATAAAAGAATTCAGAGGAGATTCAAATATTTCTCATAGATAAACTTGATCATAAACCCACAATTCATCGGATCTCAACAAACACACCGTAAAAAGAATTTACATCGAATAGATCTCCACAAGAGAGGGGGAGAACATTGTATTGATATCCAAAAAGAGAGAAGAAGTCATCTAGCTAATAACTATGGACCCGAAGGTCTGTGGTAAACTACTCACAACTCATTGGAGGGGCTATGGTGTGTTGATGTAGAAGCCCTCCATGGTCGATTCCCCCTCCGGCGGAGCGCCGACGAAGGCTCCAAGATGGGATCTCCTGGATACAGAAGGTTACGGCGGTGGAAATTGTGTTTCGGTTGCTCCCTGGGTTTTCGGGGTACGTAGGATTATATAGGAGGAAGAAGTACGTCGATGGCCGCCCGAGGGGCCCACGAGACAGGGGGCGCGCCCTACCCTCTTGTGGTCGCCTCGGCTGCTTCTTGGCTTGCACTCCAAGTCCTCTAGATCATGTTCGTTCCAAAAATCACGCTCCCGAAGGTTTCATTCCGTTTGGACTCCGTTTGATATTCCTTTTCTTCGAAATACTGAAATGGGCAAAAAAAAGCAATACGGGTTGGGCCTTCGGTTAGTAGGTTAGTCCAAAAAATGATATAAATGTGTAAAATAAAGCCCATAAACATCCAAAAGGGGTAATATAATAGCATGGAATAATCAAAAATTATAGATACGTTGGAGACGTATCAAGCATCCCAAGCTTAATTCCTGCTCGTCCTCGAGTAGGTAAATGATAAAAACAGAATTTTTGATGTGGAATGCTACCTAGCATAATTCTCAATGTAATTTTCTTTATTGTGGCATGAATGTTCAGATCCAAATGATTCAAAATAAAAATTCATATTGATAAAAGAAATAGTAATACTTCAAGCATACTAATCAAAGCAATCATGTCTTCTCAAAATAACATGGCAAAGGAAAGTTCGTCCCTACAAAATCATATAGTTAGGCTATGCTTCATTTTCGTCACACAAAGATGTTCCCAACTTCTATACCCCCGATGACAAGCCAAGCAATTGTTTCATACTTAAATAATCTCAAACTTTTTCAACCTTCACGCAATACATGAGCGTGAGCCATGGATATAACACTATGGGTGGAATAAAATATGATGATGGGGTTTGTGTGGAGAAGACAAAAAAGGAGAAAGTCTCACATTGACGAGGATAATCAACGGGCTATGGAGATGCCCATCAATTGATGTCAACATGAGGAGTAGGGATTGCCATGCAACGGATGCACTAGAGCTATAAATGAATGATCAACAAAAAAGAAACTAGTGGGTGTGCATCCAACTTGCTTACTCACGAAGACCTAGGGCATTTGAGGAAGCCCGTCGTTGGAATATACAAGCCAAGTTCTATAATGAAAAATTCCCACTAGTATGAAAAATACAACCTATGAGACTCACTATTTGAAGAACAAGGTGCTACTTTGAAGCACAATATATGAGACTCACTACATGAAGAATAAGGTGCTACTTTGAAGCACAAGTGTGGAAAAAGAGAAAGTAACATTGCCTTTTTTTCTTTTTTTTGGGCCTTTCTTTTTTTTTGCCTTTCTTTCTTTTTTTTTGGGCAATGCTCTAATAATGATGATCATCACACTTTCATTGATTACAACATATGAATTACAACTCAAAACTAGAACAAGATATGACTCTATATGAATGCCTCCGGCAGTGTACCGGGATGATGCAATGAATCAAGAGTGACATGTATGAAAAATAATGCATGGTGGCTTTGCCACAAATACGATGTCAACTACATGATCATGCAATGGCAATATGACAAAAGTAAAGTATGTCATGATGATGATGAACGGAACGGTGGAAAGTTGCATGGCAATCTATCTCAGAATGGCTATGGAAATGCCATAATAGGTAGGTATGATGGCTGTTTTGAGGAAGTTATAAGGAGGTTTATGTGTGATAGAGCGTATCGTATCACGGGGTTTGGATGCATCGGCGAAGTTTGCACCAACTCTCAAGGTGAGAAAGGGCAATGCACGGTACCGAAGAGGCTAGCAATGGTGGAAAGGTAAAAGTGCGTATAATCCATGGACTCAACATTAGTCAAAAGAACTCATATACTTATTGCAAAAATTTAGAAGTCATTAAAAATCAAACACTACGTGCATGCTCCTAGGGGGATAGATTGGTAGGAAAAGACCATTGCTCGTCCCCGACCGCCACTCATAAGGATGCACAAGCCAGGTACACTTCATGTTTCAAATTTGTTACACAACTTTAACCATACGTTCATGCTACGGGACTTGCTAACTTCAACACAAGCATTCTTTAAATTCATAATCACCCAACTAGCATGGCTTTAATATCACTACCTCCATATCTCAAAACAATTATCAAGTATCAAATTGATCATAGCATCCAATTCACTTCCTATGATAGTTTTTATTATACCCAACTTGGATGCCTACCATTCTAGGACCAATTTTATAACCATAGCAAATATCATGCTTGTTCTAAAAGACTCTCAAAATAATATAAGTGAAGCATGAGAGACTAGCAATTTCTACAAAAATAAGTCACCGCCGTGCTCTGAAAGATATAAGTGAAGCACTAGAGCAAAAACTATCAAGCTCAAAAGATATAAATAAAGCACATAGCATATTCTAATAAATTCTAATCAAATAGGCTTCTCCCAAAAGGTGTGTACAGCAAGGATGATTGTGGTAAACTAAAAAGCAAAGACTAATATAATACACGACGCTCCAAGCAGAACACATATCACATGTGGCAAATAAAAATATAGCTCCAAGTAAAGTTGCCAATGAACGAAGACGAAAGAGGGGATGCCTTCCTGGGGCATCCCCAAGCTTAGGATTTTGGCTATTCTTGAATATCTTGGGGTGCCAAGGGCATCCCAATATTAGGCTCTTGCCACTCCTTGTTCCATAGTCCATAAAAGCTTTACCCAAAACTTGAAAACTTCACAACACAAAACTCAACAGGAAATCTTATAAGCTCCGTTAGTGAAAGAAAACAAAACCACCACATAAGGTACTGTAATGAACTCATTCTTTATTTGTTTTGGTGTTAAACCTACTGTATTCCAAGTTCTTTATGGTTCATACCCTTACATACTAGCCATAGATGCATCAAAATAAGCAAACAACACACGAAAAACAGAATCTGTCAAAAACTGAATAGTCTGTAGCAATCTGTAACTAACGCAAACTTCTGGAACTCTAAAAATCCTACAAAAATAGGACGTACTGGAGACTTTGTTCATTGATCAGCAGCAAAAAGAATCAATGCAAAATCACGTTTCTATGATTTATTAAAAAAATTCTCGTGAGCACAAAGTTTCTGTTTTTCAGCAGAATCAAATCAACTATCATCATAGGTTATCCTATAGGTACTACTTGGCACAAACACTAATTAAAGCATGAAAACACATCTAAACAGAAAGTAGATGCAAAATTTATTACTAAACAGGAACAAAAACAAAAAACATAAAGAAAATTGGGTTGCCTCCCAACTAGCGCTATTGTTTAACGCCCCTAACTAGGCATAAAAGCGAAGATAGATCTAAGTAGTGCCATCTTTAATTTTCAGTTTTTTAGTAGAGTCATGCTCGAATCCGGGAGGTTCTTTACGTTTCTCTTCATACTCGGAAATTTTTAGATCTAAAGAATCCAAGCGCTTATTGCAAAGAGTAATCAACATATTCATGCGGTGAAGATTCCCGTTAACACTTTTAAGGGGCTCAAGAGATTTTTGTAAAAAAATTGTAACTTCACAAATCTTTCCAAACACTTGTGTTTCTTCTTGGGTAGGATGCGATCCTCCCTTTTGAGGTAGTGTTCCCACTATTCCCTCTATAATTTCATGAGCAATACAAGGATCGATTTCAATAAAATTTCCCTTGGCAATGCAATCCAAGAGTTGTCTATGCGTCATATTCAGCCCAACATAAAAATTGCGAAGAAGAATTCTAAAGTTCACCTCTAGGGTGCACTTGTGATAGGATTCCATCATCCAATACCAAGCATCTTTTAAGTTTTCTCCTTGACTTTGCTTGAAATGAAGAACTTCAAACTCGGGAGACATAGGAGCAGATAAGGAACTAGCCATAACGACAAAGTATCGATCTAGCACACGAGAAAACAGAAAAGGGCAAGCAAGAGAGAGAGAGAGAGAGAGAGAGAGAGAGAGAGAGATTGGGAAAGAGAGGGAAAATAAAATGGCAAAGGTGAAGTGGGGGAGAGGAAAACGAGAGGCAAATGGCAAATAATGTAAATGCGAGGGAGATGAGTTTGTGATGGGTACTTGGTATGTCTTGACTTGAGCGAAGACCTCCCCGACAACGGCGCCAGAAATCCTTCTTGCTACGTCTCGAGCTTGCATTGGTTTTGCTTGAAGATGAAAGGGTGATGCAGCGATAGTAGCGTAAGTATTTTCCCCAGTTTTTGAGAACCAAGGTATCAATCCAGTAGGAGGCTCCTCAAAAGTCCCACGCACCTACACAAACAAACAAAGAACTCGCAACCAACGCAATAAATGGGTTGTCAATCCCTTCACGGCCACTTGCGAAAGTGAGATCTGATAAAGATAGTATGATAAGATAAATATAGTTTTGGTATTTTATAATATAGATGCAAAAAGTAAAGATGCAAATAAAAGTAGATTGAAAGCAAATAAGATAAAAGATAGACCCGGGGGCCATAGGTTTCACTAGAGGCTTCTCTCAAGATAGCATAAGTATTACGATTGGTGAACAAATTACTGTCGAGCAATTGATAGAAAAGCGAATAGTTATGAGATTATCTAGGCATGATCATGTATATAGGCATCACGTCCGCAACAAGTAGACCGACTCCTGCCTGCATCTACTACTATTACTCCACACATCGACCGACTCCTACCTGCATCTAGAGTATTAAGCTCATAAAGAACAGAGTAACGCATTAAGCAAGATGACATGATGTAGAGGGATAAACTCATGCAATATGATATAAACCCCATCTTTTTATCCTCGATGGCAACATTACAATACGTGCCTTGCAACCCTTTCTGTCACTGGGTAAGGACACCGCAAGATTGGACCCAAAGCTAAGCACTTCTCCCATGACAAGAAAGATCAATCTAGTAGGCCAAACCAAACCGATAATTCGAAGAGACTTGCAAAGATAACTCAATCATACATAAAAGAATTCAGAGGAGATTCAAATATTTCTCATAGATAAACTTGATCATAAACCCACAATTCATCGGATCTCGACAAACACACCGCAAAAAGATTTTACATCGAATAGATCTCCACAAGAGAGGGGGAGAACATTGTATTGAGATCCAAAAAGAGAGAAGAAGCCATCTAGCTAATAACTATGGACCCGAAGGTCTGTGGTAAACTACTCACAACTCATCGGAGGGGCTATGGTGTTGATGTAGAAGCCCTCCATGGTCGATTCCCCCTCCGGCGGAGCACCGGCAAAGGATCCAAGATGGGATCTCGCGGATACAGAAGGTTACGGCGGTGGAAATTGTGTTTCGGTTGCTCCCTGGATGTTTTCGGGGTACGTAGGCTTATATAGGAGGAAGAAGTACGTCGGTGGCCTCCTGAGGGGCCCACGAGATAGGGGGGCTTGCCCTATAGGGGTGGGCGCGCCCTACCCTCTCGTGGCCGCCTCGGCTGCTTCTTGGCTTGCACTCCAAGTCCTATGGATCACGTTCGTTCCAAAAGTCACGCTCCCGAAGGTTTCATTCCGTTTGGACTCCCTTTGATATTCCTTTTCTTCGAAATACTGAAATAGGCAAAAAAACAGCAATACGGGTTGGGCCTTCGGTTATTAGGTTAGTCCCAAAAATGATACAAATGTGTAAAATAAAGCCCATAAACATCCAAAAGGGGTAATATAATAGCATGGAACAATCAAAAATTATAGATACGTTGGAGACGTATCAGCCGTGCGTTCAGTACTTGATCGGTTGGATCGTGAAGACGTACGACTACATCAACCGCGTTCTGCTAACGCTTTCGCTTTCGGTCTACAAGGGTACGTGGACACATTCTCCCCTCTCGTTGCTATGCATCACCATGATTTTGCGTGTGCATAGGAAATTGTTTGAAATTACTACGTTCCCAACAGTGGCATCTGAGTCAGGTTTTATGCGTTGATGTTATATGCACGAGTAGAACGCAAGTGAGTTGTGGGTGATACAAGTCATACTGCTTACCAGCATGTCATACTTTGGTTCGGCGGTATTGTTGGATGAAGCGGCCCGAACTGACATTACGCGTACGCTTATGCGAGACTGGTTCTACCGACATGCTTTGCACACAGGTGGCTGGCGGGTGTCAATTTCTCCAACTTTAGTTGAACCGAGTGTGGCTACGCTCGGTCCTTGAGAAGGTTAAAATAGCACTAACTTGACGAACTATCGTTGTGGTTTTGATGCGTAGGTAAGAACGGTTCTTGCTCAGCCCGTAGCAGCCACGTAAAACTTGCAACAACAAAGTAGAGGACGTCTAACTTGTTTTTGCAGGGCATGTTGTGATGTGATATGGTCAAGGCATGATGCTATATTTTATTGTATGAGATGATCATGTTTTGTAACCGAGTTATCGGCAACTGGCAGGAGCCATATGGTTGTCGCTTTATTATATGCAATGCAATCGCCCTGTAATTGCTTTACTTTATCACTAAGCGGTAGCGATAGTTGTAGAAGCAATAGTTGGCGAGATGACAATGATGCTACGATGGATATCAAGGTGTCATGCCGGTGACGATGGTGATCATGACGGTGCTTCGAAGATGGAGATCACAAGCACAAGATGATGATGGCCATATCATATCACTTATATTGATTGCATGTGATATTTATCTTTTATGCATCTTATCTTGCTTTGATTGATGGTAGCATTATAAGATGATCTCTCACTAAATTTCAAGATAAAAGTGTTCTCCCTAAGTATGCACCGTTGCCAAAGTTCGTCGTGCCCAGACACCACGTGTTGATCGGGTGTGATAAGCTCTACGTCCATCTACAACGGATGCAAGCCAGTTTTGCACACGCAGAATACTCAGATTAAACTTGATGAGCCTAGCATATGCAGATATGGCCTCGGAACACTGAGACCGAAAGGTCGAGTGTCAATCATATAGTAGATATGATCAACATAGTGATGTTCACCATTGAAAACTACTCCGTTTCACGTGATGATCGGTTATGGTTTAGTTGATTTGGATCACGTGATCACTTAGATGATTAGAGAGATGTCTATCTAAGTGGGAGTTCTTAAGTAATATGATTAATTGAACTTAAGTTTATCATGAACTTAGTCCTGGTAGTATTTTGCAAATTATGTTGTAGATCAATAGCTCGCATTGTTGCTTTCATATGTTTATTTTGATATGTTCCTAGAGAAAACTGTGTTGAAAGATGTTAGTAGCAATGATGCGGATTGGATCCGTGATCTGAGGATTGTCCTCATTGCTGCACAGAAGAATTATGTCCTTGATGTACCGCTAGGTTGCAGACCTATGGAAGGAGCAAATGCAGACGTTATGAACGTTTGGCTAGCTCAATATGATGACTACTTGATAGTTTAGTGCACCATGTTTAACGGCTTAGAATCGGGACTTCAAAGATGTTTTGAACGTCATGGGCCATATGAGATGTTCCAGGAGTTGAAGTTAATATTTCAAGCAAATACCCGAGTTGAGAGATATGAAGTCGCCAACAAGTTCTATAGCTAAAAGATGGAAGAGAATTGCTCAACTAGTGAGCATGTGCTCAGATTGTCTGGATACTACAATCGCTTGAATTAAGTGGGAGTTAATCTTCCAGATAAGATAGTGATTGACAGAGTTCTCTAGTCACCATCACCAAGTTAGTAGAACTTCGTGATGAACTATAGTATGCAAAGGATGACGAAAACGATTCCCAAGCTCTTCGCGATGTTGAAATCAACGAAGGTAGAAATCAAGAAAGAGCATCAAGTGTTGATGATTGACAAGACCACTAGTTTCAAGAAAAGGGCAAAGGGAAAGAAAGGGAACTTCAAGTAGAATGACAAGCAAGTTGTCACTCCCGCGAAGAAGCCCAAAGCTGGACTAAAGCCTGAAACTGAGTGCGTACACTACAAAGGAAATGGTCACTGGAAACGGAAATGCCCTGAATATTTGGTGGATAAGAAGGATGGCAAAGTGAACAAGGGTATATTTGATATACAGGTCATTGATGTGTGCCTTACTAGTGTTTATAGTAGCCCCTGAGTATTTGATACTTGTTCGGTTGCTAAGATTAGTAACTCAAAACAGGAGTTACATAATAAACAGAGACTAGTTGAGGGGAAGTGACGATGAGTGTTGGAAGTAGTTCCAAGATTGATATGATCATCATCACACACTCCCTATACTTTCGGGATTAGTGTTAAACCTAAATAAATGTTATTTGGCGTTTGTGTTGAGCATGAATATGATTTGATCATGTTTTTTGCAATACGATTATTCATTTAAAGTCAGAGAATAATTGTTGTTCTGTTTACATGAATAAAACCTTCAATGGTCATACACCCAATGAAAATAGTTTGTTGGATCTCGATCATAGTGATACACATATTTTTTATGCCAAAAGATGCAAAGTTAATAATGATAGTGCAACTTATTTGTGGCACTGTCGTTTGGGTCATATCGGTGTAAAGCGCATGAAGAAACCCCATAAAGATGGATTTTCGGAATCACTTGGTTATGAATCATTTGATGCTTGCGAACCGTGCCTTTTGGGAAAGATGACTAAAACTCCGTTCTCCAGAACAATGGAACGAGCTACTAACTTGTTGGAAATAATACATACCGATGTATGTGATCCAATGAGTGTTGATGCTCATGGCGAGTATTGTTATTTTCTGACCTTCACAGATGATTTGAGCAGATATGGGTATATCTACTTAATGAAACACAAGTCTGAAACATTTGAAAAGTTCAAAGAATTACAGAGTGAAGTGGAGAATCATCGTAACAAGAAAATAAAGTTTCTACGATCTGATCGTGGAGGAGAATATTTGAGTTATGAGTTTGGCCTTCATTTAAAACAATGTGGAATAGTTTCACAGATCACGCCACCTGGAACACCACAACATTATGGTGTGTCCGAACGTCGTAACCGCACTTTATTGGATATGGTGCAATCTATGATGTATTTTATCGATTTACCACCATCGTTCTGAGGTTATGCATTAGGGATAACTGCATTCATGTTAAATAGGGCACCATCTAAATCCATTGAGACGACACCTTATGAACTATGGTTTAACAATAAACCTAAGATGTCGTTTCTTAAAATTTGGAGTTGCGATGCTTATGTGAAAAAGTTTCAACCTGATAAGCTTGAACCCAAATCGGAGAAATGTGTCTTCATAGGATACCCAAAGGAAACTGTTTGGTACACCTTCTATCACAGATTCGAAGGCAAGACATTCGTTGCCAAGAATGGATCCTTTCTAGAGAAGAAGTTTCTCTCGAAAGAAGTGAGTGGGAGAAAAGTAGAACTTGATGAGTGTAGGACCTTGAAGTATGTCTAGAGGGGGGGTGATTAGACTACTTGACCAATTAAAAACTTAACCTTTTCCCAATTTTAGTCTTTGCAAGATTTTAGCTATCTTAGCACAAGTCAAGCAATCTTCACACAATTCAAGCAAGCATGCAAAGAGTATATGAGCAGTGGAAATTAAAGCATGCAACTTGCAAGAATGTAAAGGGAAGGGTTTGGAGATTTCAAACGCAATTTGGAGACACGGTGATTTTTGAGCCGTGGTTCTGATATGTGGTGCTATCGTACATCCACGTTGATGGAGACTTCAACCCACGAAGGGTAACGGTTGCGTGAGTCCACGGAGGGCTCCACCCAAGAAGGGTCCACGAAGAAGCAACCTTGTCTATCCCACCATGGCCGTCGCCCACGAAGGACTTGCCTCACTAGTGGTAGATCTTCACGAAGTAGGCGATCTCCTTGCCCTTACAAACTCCTTGGTTCAACTCCACAATCTTGTCGGAGGCTCCCAAGTGACACCTAGCCAATCTAGGAGACACCACTCTCCAACAAGTAACAAATGGTGCGTTGATGATGAACTCCTTGCTCTTGTGCTTCAAATGATAGTCTCCCCAACACTCAACTCTCTCTCATAGGATTTAGATCTGGTGGAAAGAAGATTTGAGTGGAAAGCAACTTGGGGAAGGCTAGAGATCAAGATTCATATGGTAGGAATGGAATATCTTGGCCTCAACACATGAGTAGGTAGTTCTCTCTCAGAAATGGTAAGTTGGAAGTGTAGGTTTGTTCTGATGTCTCTCTCCACGAATGAAGAGGAGGTGGAGGGGTATATATAGCCTCCACACAAAATCTAACCGTTACACACAATTTACCAATCTCGGTGGGACCGAATCAACAAACTCGGTCGGACCGATTCAGTAAACCTAGTGACCGTTAGTGATTTCGGTGGGACCGACATGCAACTCGGTAGGACCGATATGGTTAGGGTTAGGGCATAACGTAATCTCGGTGAGACCGACTACACAAACTTAGTGTGACCGATTTTGGTAATTAGCTAACCTGAGAGTTGGTCAGGTAAACTCGGTGGGACCGATTCTCTCTTTTAAGTGAGACCGAAATGTTACGAAAGGGAAACAAAGAGTTTACATTGCAATCTTGGTGGGACCGATCGCTCACTTCGGTTAGACCGAAACGTTATGAAGGGAAACAGAGAGATTACAATCCCATCCCGGTGAGACCGAGATCCCTATCGGTGAGACCGATTTGCCTAGGGTTTGTGGCAGTGGCTATGACATATGAACTCAGTGGCGCCGGATAGAAAGAATTGGTGGGGCCGAGTTTGACTTTAGGTTTAGGTCATATGTGGATATGAGAAAGTAGTTGAGGGTTTTTGAAGCATATCACTAAGCACTTGAAGCAAGAAACTCATCAAGCAACACCTCATCCCTCCTTGATAGTATTGGCTTTTCCTATAGACTCAATGTGATCTTGGATCACTAAAATATAAAATGTAGAGTCTTGAGCTTTTGAGCTTGAGCCAATCCTTTTTGTCCTTAGTATTTTGAGGGATCCACTTTCATCATCCATGCCATGCCATTCATTGAGCTTTCCTGAAATATTTGTCTTGGAATAGTATTAGCTCAATGAGCTATATGTTGTTATGAACTACTAAAACCACCTAGGGATAGTTGCACTTTGAATCTCCCCCTTTTTGGTAATTGATGACAATATATAGATCAAAGCTTCGACAAATGATAATAAGATTGAAAAACATCGTCGCTTTGAGAAGTATGTGATAAGCAAGAGCTCCCCCTAAATTTGTGCATAGTTTAAGATTTGCTTTGGACTGCAAATGCACAAGAAATTAGGCTCATGGGTTACTCTTCCATGTCACATACACCTTGGTGGAGCGCTCAAAATAATAAAGATTGAATACATGCACTCATCATCAAGCAAAGTGAATGATCATATTAAGATAAATAAGATAATATCATCTAACAAGCATAAATGTAGCTTATGATCAAACACATGATCATCAATGTCTCGCAGATAATAGCATAGTATCTCAAGCAAGCAAAAGCAAATAAAGTTCAACCACGAAGACAAGAGAGAACAAAAGCAAACTCTCTCTCTCTCGAAGCCTATGATCTATACATTTTTCTCCCCCTTTGGCAACAAGTTACCAAAAAGTTCCTAGAAAATGCATAGTACTATTTCGTCTCTCAGGCTTGGTCTTCAGTTGGTGGTGTAGAGATGGCTCCTTGGACGAAGACTTCAGTTGATGTGGATGGAGCTGAAGGAGTTGGTGCCGGAGCTGGTTGCACTAGAGTTGTAGCTGGTGCAGATGAAGTGGCTCTGGTGTCTGCCTACGCTCTGCAACTGATCTCTGAGCTCGAGGCACTCTGGCAAATGCATCAGTAGTTGTCCTGCCCTTCCTCTCCTGCATGTCATCCTGTAGCTGCTCCACAACTGATTGAATCTCAGTTACTTTCACATCAAGGTCATAGAATTTGTGTTCCATGATTCTTTCCAGGCTCTCCTGGTTTTGAGTTAGGGTGGCCAACCCCTTCTCAATCCTCAGAGTTGATGCTATTAAGTAACCAAGCTGGTCCTGCTTGCTCTTCATAAAGTACTCAGATGCCTCCTCTAAGGTTGGCATCTTGGCAGCCTTCTCCTTCTTTGCCTTCTCCTTTTTCTCTTGAGCTTGCACTGATGATGGTTGATTCTCATTCATGAAAACTTGATTGTCCTCAAAATCTGAATAGAGAACAAAGTGTTCCTTATCCAACAGGTATTTGCCTGTGCCCATCTTGGAATTTATCAACTCCTAGATTTGTGGGGCATATCCACAACTTCTCTTTTGGTCTGCTGCTGTCCTCTTGATAGTCTCAACTATGAGGCTCGTGACCTTGAATTTCTGTGGCACATCAAATATGTGTAGCAAATTAATTGCATGCCCTCTAATCATGTTGTGGTCACCTGACTTGGGCAAGAGAGTGTGCCTTAGGATCCAGTTGATCGTTGGCAGCCCTGACAGAAGAAAATGGACAGACCCAAACTTGAAAGTCTCAAGTGCCTTGTTTAGGATCTCCTTGTACATATGTGACATTGAATTGTGATCCTTCTTCTTCTTGGAGTAGACATCCAAGTCATCTTCTTTCTCCTCTGGGGCATTGATCAGATTTGCCCATTCCTCAATAGTTGATTGGTACCTTGTACCTTCAGACATCCAGACTATTCTACCATCAGGATAAAAGTGAGCTGTGGAGTAGAATTGCATAACTAGCTCATCATTCTAGTTTGTGAACTTCTGTCCAACAAACTCATCAACTCCACAAGCCTTAAAGCTGTCAAATACTCCTGGGTAGTGATCCTCATTTTCCTTCATGTATTTCCAGTCTACCCACCTCATGTCACAAACTATGGGCTTCTTGTCCAACAACACGGTCTCATAAAAGTCCTGTTGTTCCTTAGTGTGGAACCTGTAATCAACATCAGTTCTTCTTATGATTGCATAGGGATCAAACAATCTCCACTGCCCGAGCCCTGCATCCTTCCTCAGCTTCATATTCTCAGCCACTGGATGAGCATCGTCGTGGTCTGGAATCTTGGGTTTCAGCTTCCTCAGAACTTGTCCTTCATCTTCTTCCTCAGCAGCAACTTCAAGCACTGGGGCCTTGTTCTTTTCAGCAGCTGGTATGCTCCTGGTATTCCTCTTAGGTGCAGACTTGGCCTTGGAGGCAGCTTTGGGTGCTTCCTTGGGCTTTGATGATGCAGCCCCTAACCTTATAGCATCACCCATCAGCTTTTGTGCCTTGGGTGCTGGTGCAGCAACCTCTTCTTCCTCCTCCTCTTCCATCATGGAAGGTTGTCCAACAACTCTGGCCATGGTCTTTCTGACCCTTTCCTTCCTCTTCTTTCCTTCTGCAGCTGGCTCTTTGGGATCAGGTTTCTCAGGTTCTTGTGTTGATCCTCTGACCTTCAGCATAGGTGTCCTCTTGGCAGGGACCTTCCTATTCAGTCCAGGCTTTGTGGTCTTTGCTGAGCCATACTCCTTTTTTAGCACTACCTTCTTGGAAGTAGTCTCATCTTCAGCTGCCACATAGTCCTCATCCTCAGAGTCTGAGGTTCTCTTCCTTCTGGCTCTTGTGGCTGCTTTGGGCAAATTGCTAGGAGTGCTTCTGCTGCCTTCATCTCAGGAACTAGAGGGACTAGTGCCCTCACTCATGTGAATCTGCTCCTCTTCCCTGTTCTGGCTGTCACTTTGGTCTGACATGCTGAAAACACTGATTGCTGACCCTGTGAATAGATGTAGTTGAGATAGAATGGGTGAGCATCACAAAAAGCAGAGATTTTTGCAAAAGAATGATTCAAAAACCTAGTTTTAGTTTTCCACAGAAAGCATTTCGGATCAACCGATTTGCAAACTCGGTGGTACCGAAGTAGCTTTTGGAACCTAAACTAGTGATCTCGGTCATACCGAGTCACAGTTTGGTGGCACCGAGACTGCTAGGGTTTCACTGAGTTCTAAAATCGATCACACCGATTTGCAATTCTCGGTCAGATCGAGAATCACTTGTGTAATGGCGTTAGCCGAATCGGTGGAACCGAGTTTTTCAACTCGGTGGGTCCGAGATGGTTTCGGCAGAAACCTAACCCTAAATTTTCAAATCTCATCTAATCTAAGGATTGTTTTGTCTGGATAGATGTGTTTCAATCGTGGCAAGAATCATAATGAACACAATGTGCTAGGAATCGGACGAGGATAGCACTGTGATCGAGTCCATACCCTAGTTTGGCGATGAACTCGCTACGGCGGCAACAGCGGGGATGAATTCCGTTGACGGCGGCGGAGACCAGCAACTGGAGGCGGCTGGTGACGAAGTCGATGATCCGGAGACCTAGGAGGCAGAGCGAGCTATGCGCGGGAGAAGGGGTTTGGAGAAGTTTTCCAAATTTTTGTCCGTGTGTATATATAGCCCGACCCTGTCGGTGTGACCGACTGGAACAACTCGGTGGCACCGAGATGCATAACTGTTGACAGTTACAGCAACTCGGTGAGACCGAAAAGTTCAAATCGGTTGCACCGAGATTGAAAACCTAGATCGACTTAGTGATCTCGGTATGATCGAAATGGAAGAATCGGTCAGACCGAAACACACAAAGAAGTTTTGGAAGTTTAAGTCCATGACGAATCGGGGACTCTGAGTGCTCCTCACACAGAGTGGTTCGAATCTGACTTGATCAAATTTTGTGATGTAGCATGAATAGAGTTTGAGACAAGAAAAGCATGAATAGCTAGAGAAGGTTCTTAGGCATTCTTGTTCATCCACTTGGCAAAAGAAAAAGAAGCCAATCAATCAAAGCAACAAGTGGATGTCCTCGAATGAGTTAAATATGCAACCAACATGCTCACACAATAAAATGGCAAATGAAATATGTGGCAAAACATGCACAACAATTTCTAGCATCTATAAAAACAATCGGCGATGACTAGGTCATTTATATATGAGTATATTGACTTAGGAGTCAAATGAGAACATTTGATCATAGGTCATACTCATCATTTAAGCTCAAGTGGGGTTACCACTTTTACATAGTGCATTGATGTGTTCATATCATTAGAGATGCTTTGACTCAATTCTTAGAGTTAAGCTCCCCCTAGATGTGAGATCCCCCCTTAGAGGGATGAACTAACCTTGGGTTTTGTCGATGATGACTTCATGTAGGTGTTGAAGATGTGGATGATCAATGTTGATGTAGATCATTTGGAGCTATCCTTTGGAGTGAGTTGCACTTTCAATACCTACACGGATTAGTCCCACAAGGAACAAACAAGTATATCCATAGACATAGAGTGATGCACACATAATATGATGTCCATGAAAGTATTAGGTTACCTTGTCCCTTGCCTTACCAACATGAGGGTTTGTGACTCCTTGAACTAGTGCAAGATATGGAAGTTGATTGCACTTGTCCTTGCCATAATGATATGAGTGAAGAATGTTGGCGGAGTCACCCTCAAGAACTCTCTAGTTCTTCTTCTTCGGGATCCACATCATCTTGATGGGAATCCTTGGTGTTGTAGTCGTGCTTGATGAAGTAGAACTTGACGTAGTCTTGGGAACCCACTTGACCAAGGCCTTAGGAGCTTCTTCAAATGCATCAATCTCCTCTTGAAGCTTGTCCTTGCCTTTGTGCTTGTGGTCTTATGGTGGAAGATCATCTTGAGCTTGTGTTCCTTTGAAGGAAGTAGGATCATACTTCTCTTGTTGAGGAACAAACTTCGTCTTGGGGTATTGATCTTCTTCCCACTCAACTCCATTGGCATTGAACTTTCGTTCAAAACCAACACCTTGATTCTTCCGGTGCCTTCCTTGCTTGCGTACAATTTCCTCGAATTGCTTACTCCCAGCAAGGATCTTGTATACACCTTTCTCTATAATTCCCTTCAATAAGCTATTTTCTTGCTCAAGTGTAACTTGGCTAAGAGAATCATTAGTGGAATCAAGAGAGCTACTAGAAGCAACAATATTGGATTTAGCATGATCATTGTTACTACTAGAGGAAGAATCCTTCTTGTTCTTGTTACTAGACTTGACTTGAGGCATGTAAGTAGATAAGAGTAAATGCTTGGCAACGTAAGAAGAACTTTTCTTGCGAAGATCATCATTGATTGCTTTTAAGAACTCATGCTCTTGCTCAAGATTGAGTTTTTTTGAGTAACAGCCATTATTTTATTTTTTTGAGACAAAACCATTATTTTAGTTGAGCAATGTCATTTTCCTGTAGTTTTGTAGGGGTCGTCAAGTGTTGCTACAAAGGCCCAACAGGAAAAGCCCACAGGTAAATCTCTGAACTTTTGTGCACTTGTAAACGAGACTCAAAAATAAAATAAAATTGTGCACTTGTAAACCTGATTAGCCGAGAGGTCGAGAACCACCAGATTTTCCAAATTTGGCCCCCCGAAACCCTCTCTCGCCCCCGCCCCTCTCGCCGCACGGCGCTTCCGCCGACCGCCCTCGCCGAATCCAGGTGCGCCGCCTCCCCCTCCTCCGGGAGGCCTTCCTCTCCCCGGCCGCGCGGCGCGTGGTGTCTTCCGCCTGGGTCGATTCTCCCGCGGAGTTCAGGTGCGCCGCCTCCCATTCCCCTCTCCCCCCATCTCTCCCCCGCGACCCCGCGCCGCCTCCTCTGCAAAAAAATCCCCAATGTCTCTTTGTTGACTGGCAAAAGAAATCCCCATCGACGGCGCATCGATCTGGCTTGTTCCCAAACCTAATTTGTTTCAACAGGTTCCGTCTTGAGAGTAGTTCTCGACTCAAATCGTTTTGTTTTTGTGCGGAATCTCAGGTTTTTCAAGATACGTGGGCTTGGGACGGGTCGGAACACCAAGAAATTCGGATTCAGGTAAATCCAGCAGTCATTGCCACACCAAAGTTTTCCTGATATTGTTTCATGATGAGATTTATGCTCTGCTCTATGCACATTCCAGTGGTTAAGTCGAGGGCAAAGAAAAGAAAACGGATTAACCACATACATTTCTAAATGCCGATACATCTTTACTTATGCACTACTAGAACGCAAGTAGAGGAGGGTAGGGCACTTCGGAAAGTGGTGTTTCTCCCCGTGTTGCTATTATTGCGTATATCACATATCATTCAGCGTATGTATACTGTAAGGGAAATCCAGTTAAAAGAAGTTCCAATATATGTTCTTGTTATCGTACATAAAGGGGCGATGACAGGGAGAGGCCTGGCATCTCTTGATTATGGTGGTTTCAAAGTACATTTCGCTGAAACACATCTGCTTATAGGTTGGCATAAAATCGTGGTAAAGAATGACCCAATCCCATTTTGTTGATTATGGTGGTTTCAAAGTACATTTCGTTGATAGCCTATGACCCAATCCCATTTTGCAATTCCCCTATCAAAGCTCATCTTTCACCAAGTTGCCATCTCCACTGAACCTAGGCAAGCTGACAATATTTTCCAAATCAACCCAATTTACTTTGGTCTCTCTCGCTAATTAATCCTTAAGTGACTATTAGGCACTGTTCTAAATATCGGTCGATATCTTCACTTAATAATAAATTGTCGATGGCTTTTGTTCATTCGTCGTCACACATTTTGCAAAAAAGTCCACGTACTTTCGTGAAATCAACATGTGGTCCTGATTTAAGTGAGAAACCCCCTCTGAGGTTTCGGTTAATCAACCTGCAGTCCTATTTTAAGTGAGAATAAAAAACATGTCGCTTTTTGCAGAAAACCTCCTGAGATTTTGGTTAATAAACCCATTGTTTGTCTAGATTTTTTTTAATATAGATTCAAATGCTTTTTTAAAATATTCATATCTTTTAAACCGTAACTTTAATTTTAACATGTTATATATGAAAATTGATTAGAAAAATGTGTAGAATATGAATATGATGTTATTTTTACCTGTTAATCATTTTTAAATGCTATTTAGGTATAGATTCAAATGCTTCAAAAAATCATATCTTTTAAACCCTAACTCCAATATATGAAATTTGATTAGAAAAATGTGTAGAATCTGAATATGATGTTGTTTCACATGTTAATAATTTTATAATGTTGTTTAGGATGCAACGTTAATTAGTAGTGCATGACCCGTCTTTCTTTTGTACCGATGCTAATTCAAATGGAAAATGAACACCTCAACAAAAACAAATTGGAGATGAAAGAAACCATCTATGACCATGCATGTCCGTCAGCGAGAGTGGGAAGAAGGATAAACAACAAGACTGATAAGATGCCATGTTGAAGTAAAGGACGTGGACCTATTCGGGTCTTGAGTCATGGTTATTATGTTAGGTGTGTGTGGTATTTTTTCTCTCCCATTGCACCTCTTGAATCCACAGGTCATGGATGCGATAACCCATATCCATCGCATTAGCTGGTCTGGCTGATTAATCGGCTGTCAGGCTGATTTATCCATGTGGGCTGATTTATCCATGTGGGACGATTAACTGAATAAAGGGAGAGAGAAATTTGGGCTCCAAAATTTTGGCCCATTCCCTCCTTTACCCCAAAACTGGGCTTTTAGGTCAGGCCCGCTCCCTCCCTTCTTACCCTCCCCTCTCCTCGTTACCCTTGTTGGAGGAGGCGAGGAGCAGCAACAGCCGTCCCCGCCCCGAGCAGCTGTTGGCGCCGTCAGCCAGAGGCCCCGCCACTCTAGGATCTAGGCACCCAGCTTCTTCCTCCTGCTCGAGTTTGCCGCCCCAACCCTCACTCCTCTAGGATCGACCCAGTCAACTAGCAGAGCAGCACGGCAGACGAGCTCGCCGTCCCTTCCCGAGCTCGCATCCCTTCTTCTTCCTGCTCTAGGTCATCGTGCCCCTCCCCAAGCAGCCGTCCCCTCCTCCAACTCCTCGAGGATCCAGTCGATCCCTCGAGCTTGCCGCCCCCTCCTCGAGCACTCGAGCAGTCGCCGGCGCCATCCCCGTCCCTTGTCCATGGCACCACTAGTAGCCGCAGTTTCCCTTTTTATATTCATGTGTACAATAGCATATTTAGACGTCGCGGAGTCTAGGTGCGCCACCCCTCTCCTCCGGGAGGCCTTCTTCCCGGCCACGCGGCGTGGGGTGTCTTCCACCGGTTGATTCTCCCGCGGAGTTCAGGTGCGCCGTCTTCCCCTTCCCCTCCTCCGCCCCTCTTCCCTTGACCCCGTGCCGCCTCCTCTGCAAAAAAAATCACCAATGTCTTTCTGTTGACCGGCAAAATAAATCCCCATCGATGGCGCATCAATGTGGCTAGTTCCCGAACCTAATTTTTTTCAACAGGTTCCATGTTCAGAGTAGTTCTCGACTCAAATCGTTTTGTTTTTGTGCAGAAAAGTCTCAGGTTTTTAAAGATACGCGTGGGCTTGGGACGGGTCGGGAACACCAAGAAATTCAGATTCAGGTAAATCCAGCATTTATTGCCGCACCAAAGTTTTCCAGTGGTCCGTATTGGTGATATTGTTTCATGATGAGATTTATGCGTTGCTCTATGCACGTTCCAGTGGTTAAGTCGAGGGCAAAGAAAAGAAACTGGATTAACCACATACATTCCGAAATGTCGATACATCTTTACTTATGCACTACTAGAACGCAAGTTGAGGAGGGTAGGGCACTTGGGAAAGTGGTGTTTCTCCCCATGTTGCTATTGTTGCATATATCACATATCATTGGGAATCCTGTTAGAAGTTCCAATAGATGTTCTTGTTATCGTACATAAAGGGGGCGATGACAGGGAGAGTCCTGCATCTCTTGATTATGGTGGTTTCAAAGCACATTTCACTGAAACATATCTCCTTATAGGATGGCATAAAATCCTGGTAAAGAATGACCCAATCCATTTTGTTGATTATGGTGGTTTCAAAGTACAATTCGTTGATAGCCTATGACCTAATCCCATTTTGCAATTCCCCTATCAAAGCTCATCTTTCACGAAGTTGCCATCTCCACTAAACCCAGGCAAGTTGACAATATTTTCCAAATCAAATTCCGTAACCCCAATTTACTTTGGTCTCTCTCGCTAATTAAGCCTCAAGTGACTATTAGGCATTGTTCTAAATATCAGCCAATATTTCAGTTAATCGGTCGGTTAATTTTGAATCCATAGGTCATGGATGCGATAACCCGTATCCATCGCATTAGTTGGTCTAGCTGATTAATCGGCTGTCAGGTCGATTTATCCATGTGGGCAGATTAGCTGAATAGAGGGAGAGAGAAACTCGGGCTCCAAAATTTTCGCCCGCTCCCTCTTTTACCCCGAAACTGGGCGTTTTAGGTCAAGCCCGTTCCCTCCCTTCTTACCCTCCCCTCCCCTAGTGGTTGGAGGAGGCGAGGAGTAGCAGCCGCCGCCGTCCGCGAGAGGCGCCTGCACTCCTCCAGGATCCAGGCACCCAGTTGTTCCTCCTGCTCGGGCTCACTGCCCCATCCCTCACTCCTCTAGGATCGATCCAATTGACCAGCATAGAGCATGGCAGATGAGCTCGCTGCCCGCTCCCTGAGCTTGCATCCCTTCCCGCTCCAGGTCATCGCCCCCCTCCCCAAGCAGCCGCCCCCTCCCCCAACTCCTGGGTCCAGTCGATCCCTGGAGCTCGCCGCCCCCTCCCCGACCACTTGAGCAGTCGCTGGCGCCGCTCCTGTCCCCTATCAATGGCGTGCCCTAGCAGCCGCAGTTTTCCTTGTTATATTCATGTGTACAATAGCATATTTAGGCATTTAGTACATTGCATGTTGCTATGTAGCCTAAGATATATAGATATGGCCCTAGTTAACCTACCGATAAACGTGTTACCGATAAATTTAGTTAATGGGCCGATTCACTGATTAATCCGTACAATTATTTATTTATGTAGTTTAGTGTTGATATTAATGTATGCATTTTATTTAACTTAGTTGAGTGTGTGATTCTTAATCTTCGTAGTTAACACAACTTTTTATTGTAGTTGGGTGGCTCAGAATGGACCTAATACTTCCGTTTAAAGTTGGAGATGCCGTAGAGATAAGATCCTATAATGTTGGTTATAGGGGTGCATGGTTCCGGTGCAAGGTACAACTTGCAATTTCTTTAACCTTGCTTGTTCATGTATGTAAATACATCTCTCTTTAGTACGTTTTGTCAAATTACTATTCATATGCATTTTCATACATGATACTTTCCTAAATTATACTCTCTAGATTTTTGAAGATTTAAGTTTGGTAAACTTTGACAAGTTTATATATAGAGAAAAATGTCTAAATTTATGACACCAAATATATATCATCAGATACATCATGGGACCTACTTTGATATTGTATTTATTTGGTAGTAATGTTAATATTTCTCTTAGTAAACCTGATCGAACTATACAAGGTTTGACTTATAAAAATAGTAAGCTATATGCTCTATATTATGGAACAGAGGAAGTATTATTTACTTTTTGTGGTCACTATGACACATTTCATAATTTAGTACCTTAATTATGTAGCTATATCTTTGTCTTTTACCTCATTGGAAAAGTACTCCTCTATTCGGGTGTATTAGGCCCCTTCCCAAATCTTAAAATTTGAGATTACAAGGCCCTTCATCTATTCCCCTCCTAACTGCAGTGGTATTTACTCGGTTTCCAAATCGACATTAATTCCCCTTCATTCATGCAAGCCATTTTCCCCTTGTTATGAGCGTTTTTGGCATCAAATCACACTAATTCTCTCTCCCTATTTGCTTTGCCTTGGAACTAGTGTTCTTTCAAGAAGGGCCTTGTAAACTCGAACAAGAGGAGTATGATCAAGAGTATTGATTCAACTTTGACATTCTCATATTTTGCCGTGTTTGTTAATTTGCACTATGTCTTAAGTATTTTTTTTCCATGCCAAGTTGAAGTTTAAAGCTGCAACTCCAAAATCTTTTGTTTGACACCCTCCATTTGTAGAGATCTCCTCTTATGCGTGTAATGTCTCAAATTTAAACGCCAATTTTGCCTTTAGCTTCTCTTAGAATGATTATTTTCTCTCTTGCTTATGTATCATACCTCATCCAACCTGACAATGGTAGGAGTGCCAAGTAGCATACCATCATTAATAGGATTAGACAGGAGTAAATAGCATAAAACAACCGCAATCAGTGTTAGGGTTCTGGAAAATCGCCACATTTTAACTTCGTTCCCAACACCATTGATATTGGGGCTATTTTTTCGCAAAAACACTGATGACACAATTGGTTAATTACCCCGTTTATGATGGGTTGGGCCCACTCATCAGGCAAATGTCGCATGACATAATGATTGTAAGCGATGGACGTCATGTGGATGTTAGAGGCATTCTCTCAAATACTTGCATGTGCTGATGCTGCCAGCTATGGCCGTAGTGTGCGTTGGTCATGGCACACTTCCCCCATGGTGAGCTGGCGTCGAGCACCGTCCAGGAAACACTCGACATTGTCGCTGCCGGCCATGAGCGTTGCGTCTTGGCTTAACAACAAAGTCCACTTTTTCTCGTGGTCGCAACCAATGTCCACCCTGAGCCAAACCACCATGTCCATTATCTTCACCTCCCATTGTCTTCCAAATTAATTGGACTGAATCGGTGTAAATCGATGGCATGGTCTTCATGTTGTCCGTCACTTGGTACCTCTAGGACCTCCTTTGGCTCACCTGGGCTCTGGCTGTAATGCTGGTGATCTCCTCCTGCCTGCCGCAGCCACCTTGTCACACCATCGCGCCTAGAGTTGCGTGCACATGCTCGCAGCTAGCATGCCGTGCCAGCTGCTGCGGCGACCCCGATGTTCATGATTGTTTCGCCGAGTTGTCCTACTCTAGATCGACCAGGCATCCGGTGGCTAGTAGTTTACTGCACGTGTGAAGCTACCTAGCCTGAAGGATCCATCAACGTCAACTCTACATGCATGTGTCTTCTGGGCAGTTTGATTTGTATGTGCGTGATGCTGCGGCCTACCCGGCAAGATCGTGACGTGCAGCTGCGACACATTCCATCTTAGGGACCAAGGCCGGTGTGCCTAGTCAGCAACACGTCGCCGTCGCCAGGGGCTTGCGAGGGGGGATGTCAAAGACAAGAGGCTGCGACAACGATTTGTGGAGGAAGAGGGATGCTTTGAGGGATGGGAGCCCCGCCTCCCCAAACGCTTTGCTGGCGAATTGCTCGGCGGCGACGCCCTCAGCTTTTGCGAGCTCAGTAGGGACATTTTCGTTGGTAGAACTGCACAGGTGACAGGATGATCGGCGTGGTGTGGTCCAACTCAATGGCACATGCAACGGGGATGAGCGGCATGGCATTGCCATATTGGTGGCAAGGAGGATCAACTTATGATCCGGTCGCAATTGCACCAACATGCACGCAAGCTGTTCGAGGAAATGTTGTAGAGAGCAAATAGTTTGAGAGAGGAGGGTTGATGCTGATGGGTGGGCCCCACATGGCCACACCCAACTTAACGGTCGATACATATGGAGTTGACATTTTGTGCCATGTCCGTGCTTACATGTGGGCCCGGCTTTTCATATGCACAGTCAAAACTAACCAACTGCGCCATCAGTGTTTTTTATGAAAAATTAGCACACTATTGGCAGTATTGGGAGCAAAGTCAAAATGTGGTGGTTTTCCAAAACCCTAACCCAAATTGTGGTGGTTTTATGCTATTTACTCGATAGATGGACATGCCTAAAGGTGAGGATTCATCTTTTCATGCTATATCTTGGCCATATGTATACCAGCACTTGCGACACTTGGTACTTTTAGTGCTTGACAAAGTGTAGTCCATGGTGGCCGCCGTATCAAGATCAAACTAGATCTCAATAAGTACATGTCTCATGAGTTTGGTTGGTACCTTGATGATTGACAATGGACTACCAAACAGGAGGATGACACCCTATAGGGCAGAATTCGTAAGGTGTCACTACTTTCTGTTGGCATAATGTCCACCCTAGAGGACCAAGCACAATCCATGATGGTTTTGATGTAGACATCTAGCAGTGCACTTAGATTCATTATTTCGTATGTCGTTGACGTTAGCCATCTCTTAGTGTTGTGGTTTAGTTGGGGTGTGTGTCTCTCTAGCCAAGAGTTAGAACCATGGTGCTCGGGGGCTACTATACAGTCTTCCTGTAAAAAAAATGTAAAAAATGTGCATTTGAAAGAAATGTACCTTAACTAATATTCTGCTTATCTCATTTTGTGATAATCCATCTCGTACGTTTCACCTGGCATATTGTTACTTCTTTGTTTGGACAAAGGCCTATTTTGTTTTGTATTGTGAGATTGGATGTAGCTAAATCATCTCAATTTTACTTTCAGATCACCGATATGTGTATCAGGAGTGGTCACATGGAGTGTCAGGTGGAGTATATAGACTATCCAGATGAAAGTAAGGAATTGTTTTATGCTGAGAAATCAAGAATCCAATAATATTAGTTTCTTCTTTGAAATTTGTTATTTTGTGCTCTAGGTCTGCCCCGAGTGCTAGCATATGATCAACATGCTTTTGATTTCTAAAATGCTGGATTGATTTTAGTGTAAACGATGAACTCTTTAGGCAGCAAATAGACTTACAAAGTTTTTAAAGCTTGGAAAACTGCATACGATTCTTGCTGACAAGTACTCCATTTCTGCCTTCAATTAACTTCACACTCCAACTCAAAATTCTTGTTTAAATAGGTAGCACCAAGACATGTTTTTGCTTGATCTCATTGTAACTAGCTTCAGCCGCATCTGTCCATTGCAACTTTCCTTTCTTCAGATACTCGGTAATTGGTGCCATGATAGTTGTTAAAATTCTTCACAAATCGTCCATAGAAAGTTGCAATGCCATAAACAAATTCTTACCTTCGAAACGGTCTTCAGAGTTGGCCATTCTCGGATTGCTTCAACCTTAGAATCATCAACACGAATACTGTCACATGTTATGACAGATCCTAGGAAAAAAAGTTGTGTTTGCAGGAAAACACATTTCTTCAAGTTGACGTAGAGCTCATTTTCCTTTATTGCTCCTAGCACCTTTGAAATGTGATCAAAGGCTTCATTCTCATTTGCTTCAAGATGTCATCAAAATAAACCACAACAAATTGGACTAGAAGGGTCGAAGGACTTGATTCATTTGAGAGTCCAAATGGCATGACTAGTCATTCAAACAACCCTTCCTTTATCTTTACGGTTGTTTTCCATTCATCCTCGGCTCTGATACGAATTTGATAATAACCACTTCTTTGATCTAGCTTTGTGAACACTCTTGCTCCACTAAGCTGATCCAACATATCTAGGGTATCTTTACCTTACGGTGATTTTGTTGATGGCTCAACTGTCCACACATGCGCCAAGATCCATCTCTCTTTGGCGTGAGCAGGGCTGGTACAACACATGGCCTGATACTTCATTGAATGTGCGCCTTTTGCAACAATTCCTCCACTTTCTCCTTCAATATATCATGCTCGTTTGGGCTAATTCGGTAGTGTGGAAGATTAGGAAGACTCGCTCCTGGAATCAAGTCAATTCTGTGTTGAATTTCTCTCATCGGTGGTAGGCCTTGTGGCTCTCCAAGTATGTTACGAAATTCAACTAATAAGCCACGTACCTTTGTCAGAGATGCAATTGTCAAGTGCTCTTCTCCCTTTACAATAATTGTAGCAAACAAGTTTGCCTTCTTCAAGTCTTCTATAAACTCATTAGAGGTGTGGGAGATAGTTAACATACTTCTCCCCTCCTCCTTAGAGGTATTGCCATCAATTTGGTTTGGTAGAATAATGATATTTTTCTTGGTCCAAATAAAAGAATAAGAATTTTTTCTTCCCTTTATGCATCCAGATCCAATTGCTAAGGTCTCCCAAGAAGAACATGCTGGACCTTCATATCAATCACACCACACAACACATTTATGCAATAATTCATGTACAAAGAAAGTAGCAGGTCGCATTGTACGGTGATCCTCATATTCACTCCTTTCTTGATCCACCCAATAGTGAAGGGATTTGGATGGTCATGAGTTTCAAGCTTTAAATGGTTCATCAAATTATGGGAGATAAGATTCTCGCAGCTGCAACTATCAATCGCTAATTTGCACACCTTGTCATCACCATGCATTTGCTCTCAAATATTTTTTTTCGTTGTGTGTTGTAAGGTTGTGGTGTGGAGCATAGGAGACGCTGAATCACACATACCACCTCTCCACCTTCTTGACAAACCTCTTGTCCCTCTACATCTTCATATTCGTATTCTTCCTCATCGTCTTCACCATCATGGATAGTTGTGTTAACAAATTTTTGCAGTGGACAATCGCTGGATACGTGGTCACCACATTCATAGCATTTTGGGGCATTTTGGGCCTTTAAGTGCCCTCTAGTTTGCTTCGGGATGCGTCGATCGTTTTGCCTTTGGTGGAGCGGTCTTTTCCTCCAGTCTATTAGTGTAACTCTTCGATGAGCCTTCGGTATGAGGATATGGGGTCTTAGTTGTCTTTTTTGTCCTGACAAACCTCTCGACCTTTATGGCTATAGCTTGTGCTTGATCAACGGACCATATTTGCTGCATTATCAATCGATCTTGAATAGCATCATTGATGTACCTTGCGACTTGTTGATCTTGAGTCTCGTCAAGGTTGCACCCTACTTGTAGCATTGGAAACTCCTCCGTGTAATATGAAACAATCTTATTTCCTTGAGCATAGTTCTGAAATTGGATAAATAGGATCTTAACATATCAACAGGCAAAAATCCCCCTTTCAAAAGACTCTTCATTTGCCAAGTTCTCCTATAAGCCTACATTCTTCTTGAAGGCGATGCCACCATGCATCGTTCCTCCTTTCAGCTTGTGCGCGACCAAAGGAACTCTGGTCTTTCGGAATATCCATGACCTCAAAGAAAGTCTCCACTTCATATAACCAATCAAGGCACCCTTCAATATCAACCTTCCATTGGGATCTCAACGTTCACTTATATGTATACCTTGCAATTGGGTACTCTTCGATATGCATAGAGATCAGATTCTTCAAGGACATCATCATATTCTTCACCTTCAAAAGCTTCAACATAAGTTGGCCTTCTTGAAGTATGCTGAACTGTACGTTCTTGTGGTAGTGTTGCACCAAGATTACATCCCTTTCTTCGTCATTGAACGTGTTCTTCCTCTTTTGATAAATCTTTTTCATTGGTAGCAGGGGAACACATTTTATTATCATCTCAACCAGCTGATCGAATCTTTGGTTAAGATCTTCACACGATGCTTTGATATGTTGTTCTGCAACATCTATTCTCTTCTCCAAGTGCTTCATTGCTTGCTGTAATTCACTCTCAAAGAGAAAACCACGAACTATTGTGGATCAACAAGGCTCTAGTGCCACCTGAAGCAGCACAAGGTTGTGGAGGAGCAACTCCACCTCGTTGCTATGGAGAGTGCAACACAAGTGCCGCACTAGATACCGCTCTAGAGGTGGGAATAGGCGAATCTGCCCTCCATTGACTAAGTCAACTTAGCAAGATTTTTTGCCGTGTTTTAATTCTGATAGATGTTGTACACTGCTAGTGTGAAGTTGAGTTGAAAATGTATCAGCATTTTTTTTTGATTTTGAGTGCTGGACTTTCGGTTCGAAGAGTAAAATACTGTACAATTATGCTAACAGACCTGGAATAGCACATAATTTTTGTGAGACTGTCAGCTCTAGTTTTCTAAATTATTTCTTTTATGTATTGACAGGAAGGAAATGGAATAGACTCTACAAAATTCCCCCAAAATGCCGTAATCAGAAAGCAAGTCAGAATAGGGAGATCATGCTACGACCTCCTTTTCCTCAGTGGTGTTGGGAGAATGATATTTGTGAGCATGGGCAACAAATGGATGTTGTAGCAGTTGTAAGCAGTCCTTGGAAAGTAGGTGACTTGATTGATTGGTGGTACACTGATTGTTTCTGGACCGGGAAAATTATCGAGTTGCTGGATGATGACAAAGTTAAGGTAATAATTTATTATGGTGAACACAAATGACACTTGCCTGGCCCTTCCGTGAAATCAAGTAGCTATCCACTGTTATTTGAACTCATTAATTGCTTTGTTCAAAAAGTTATCAAAATTTTCATGTTCAGAAAATCACATGAGGGTAGGAGTATGAATAGTATTCTTGTTTATTTGCATATAATGATTTCTCAATTTATTATGCTTTTTGACCGGACGCAATTTATTATCCTTTGTTGATTAGACACAAGTTATTTTGCTTTTTTGACTTACGTTTTTATGCTTGCAATATTTGCACATAATTATTTATTGAACATGTTGCATGCATGCTGATTTCATGTTGTGCTTGCTATATTTGCAAATTATACTAAATATTAATGTGTTGTATTGGTGATGGCGATAATGTGAAACGGAGAAGGGACTACAATACAAGTTTTAACTTACCAAACATGTAATGATCCTTAATGCTAAGACAGACATTTCTTTAAAAAAATTCACATTCATAACACTAGAAGAACCACAACTGTAAATTTATCTACCACTGGTGTTGTTGGTACCAAATTTTGCTGGTGCTATAGATGAAAAATTGAGTCTGGTCTCAGCCAAAGTATGAGCGGTATGGCATCCAAAAGAAGGCAATGCTTTCTATTCTAGCAAAAGGATTTGAACATCTCTCTACGCACATAGTTTTGTTGTTGTATGTATAATGTAATGTTTTCTCTTTGGCTTTTATTTGTAAGGATAACAAACTTATTTCGTTTTTCGTTGCACTAGTGTATATTTTACAATACCTGCATTTATTGCTACATTTGGTGGTTACATTTAATATGAGTTGTATTGTACTTTTTCTACTTGGTCTACAGATAATTTGTCCTGAAATACCATTAGGTGAAGGTGGATGTTGGGTTGCCCATCCCAAGGACCTGAGGCCAGCGCTTGATTGGTCCCTTGAAAAAGGTTGGAGCGCCCCTCTTTCACAGGTAATTGAACTGTCATTCATTGCTTGATGAAAAATTCCTATTTGATCTCATCCTTCTCAATAGTGCTATAAACCGTTTTCAAATGTCAACAAACACATTTTTCAAGGGTGGTAAAGATCATGTGCAATTAACAAGGTTCTACATCATATGTTAAAGTTCATATGCAACTAACATAAATCTACATCATAGTTCCAAATACCATAGTGAGCTGAATGAGCCGTTGATTGATAATTAGTTAACATACCCTTTTTGTTTCCCTAAAGAAGAGTGATACCATTTTCCATGGTGGGACTACTTTTTTGTTTAAACATGTTGTTTTCTCAGTCTTCTATTTTGTCAAGGATGATTTAATTTCTTCTTGTTTATTATTTAGTAGAAATTTACATTTAGTAACTATAATTGGTTGTCAGGCTTTCAAACTAGGAATTCCTAACAAGTATTCTTGTTTATTGAAGTTGAATGTGTGGGATACTTGGTGTTTGGGGTATTTATTTCAATTTACACAAGTCACAAAACGCAAAAATACGTTGGTTGTTATATTGCTATTTGGTTAATGATAATGGATTCCTGCTTTGGGAAAAGTGATCATGCTTTCAATCCCTTCTCATGGATGTCTCTTAACATTCCATTGACATGCTTGATCATTTTGATCGTAGGATGATTCTCTATTATGGAAATGTAGAGAAGAGCACTGCTAGAAATTTTTATTAGCAAGAGTAAAATTAACCTTTTACTCTACAGTTGGTGGCTCTTTCTGAGTGCCTACTTGATTGTTGTTTTTCCTTTTTCTTACCACGCTCTTATTCCATAGTTTACCGCATCCAACAAATTTAACCTTTTAAGTGGGTTAGTGTCATGTGGACTAAAGGCTTTATTGTTATTGTTGTAAGTGGGTTAGTGTCATGTGGCATACGACATATGGAATAAAACACAAATGTTGGGAAAAGACAGAAAAATAGATAAATCAGGTCATTGTTGACACTCCAAAGACTAGGGGGTAAAACATTAAAAATTACTCTAATATAAAAATTGTACTTGGTCTGGGTATCATTGAAGAAAAAATGTTCACTACTCTTTACCCTAGCGCCAAAGGAAAGAAGAAAGTGTTGCATCCTTGGTGCCATATCCCTCCACGGTTGCAAAATAACCCACAAACATCCAATGGGGTTATTTGATGGTGATATGCAATAGTGCAATGCATGTTAGACATATGAGGGGGAGACGATCATACAAGGACAACAATCACAACAATATGTCACAAAGGTACGCCGTTTGATGACGGAGTTTGAACATGAGGCCTACATCTTCAGGACTACGAGTGCTCTTCTCATTCATATTGCTACAGTATTGCACACTGGTCGACCGGGTGCCGACACATGCCACCCACTCCCTCGGCGTGCCTGTGCTATTATGTTTGGCATTGCTTACATTTCCCACAATATATGAGGTTGTCGGGGAGTAGTGTTGAACTATCGAAGGTACATACCCTATGGGCGTGGATGGGCCAAGTCTACCAAAGAGTGCCTAGGGTCCCCGAGGCCTAGAGACGGTCGTACAAAGGTAGGTACCGGGAGGAATAGGGATTCTATTGTAACTAGAAGATATGTTCCTAATTTTGTAGAGGATTAGATTGTTAAGCTTCATGCACTTGCCAATGCAACCGAAAGTCTGAATTGATAGAAAGGGCTAAACAATCCACATATACAATTCAACACCCCTCTCACATGTGACGCAGGAAGTCAAAACATAAATAGACCTAGAGGTATGGCTCAAGAGGCGTATACGTGGGCACAGAGGGGTAGGGCTGGAATTCGAGCCGAGTCGAGCCAGCTTGGCTTGCTAAAGCTCGTTTCGTTAACGAGCTAGCTTGACTCGACTCCTTACTATAACAAGCCAAAATCCAAGATTGGCTCGACTCGTATAACTCGTGAGCTGGCTCGTTTAGCTTGTTAAGTTCGTTAAGGATATGGACATAAAACCTTACGAATATGATAAATATGATTACTTGGGAATGTAAAATGTACGTATTAAACATGTACAATCTTCACAAACAATTGTAAGCATGTACGAGCTTAACTTACAATTGTCGGTATCATCAATGGCGCAGGCGTGAAGCTGCCGGCGTCACGATTCACATGAGAAAGAAACAGGAAAGATAGGAGGGGAATCGGCCGTCTATAACTTTGCTAGGAATAGGAAATGGAAGGAGAGAAATCGTCGCGTGCGACGTGTGAGTCTCCTGAGTGGTTGGGCCTTGTCTTGTGCGCCAGGGACGCATGGTGTGCTTGGCTGATCTTTTGTACGAAGCCTAACGAGTTACACGAGTACTTGTGAGATCGGCTCCTTTAACTCAATCTATAAACGATCTTAAACTAAAGCTCGGCTTGACTCGTTATTCATTGAGTTCGAGTCAGATTCGAGCCGAGTCATGAGCTACTCGTTTAGCTCGTGAGCTTCGAGCTTTTTTTCTAGCCCTACAGAGACTTGAACTCGTTATTCATCAACAAATTTTAGGTAAAACGCGAATGCCAGGACTTGAACTTGAGACCTTGGGCTCTGATACCATGTTAAGCTTAATGCACTAGCCAACGCAACCAAAAGTCTGAACTAAAGTTGGGCATTCCTTTGGTCGGGCCAGGTTTTCGGCTGGGCTTTAAAAAGCCTGACACTCAATAGTCATGCCTGACGTCGGCTCGATCAAACAATTTTTTGTGTTTTGCAAGCCTGAGCCCAGTCGAACGCATAAGCCCGGAGTCTGGCTCGAATGCCCGACAATCACAGTTATCAAACAATTTGCAGAACGAGATACGTGTAGATTTTAGTGCATTCACTGGACAAGCTATAAAAAAATATGGAAGAGCACGTATATACATCAGAGACGAGATCTAATGAATTGGATATAGCATTAGTAGTAGCATTTTGTCAGAAAAAATACACAACAGTAGCAGTATGGAGGACAAATATTCAGATCCATACATACACGCGAACTACACAAAATACTCCCTCCGTCCAAAAATACTTGTCGGAGAATAGTACATAATACATGCTCATGGCTTGACAAGCCTACAAATCCATTGGATGGTTTAGAAAGAAGAGACAAATGAAAGAAGACAAAAGAATCACTCATTCGTGAGTGCATCACCACATGAGACAAAAATACTATTCCGTATTGATTTCTCCTCCACGTATGTTTTGACTCTAGAATAGGATCCAGGGCTAGATCCATGCTGCAGCAGCAAATCGAGCATAGGCCAGAGGGAAGGAATACGGTGAGGACTTGCAGGTGTTGAATAAATAGGGATAGGAGTATCAGATCTATTTTGTGTGATTTAATCTGTGTGGTGGTAGGATGGAGAAGAAGGCCAGGGAAGAGTTATGCGCATACTGAGCGGCGTCGTCATCGTGCGTACCGGCAGCGTGCGGGTCGAATGGCAGGGCAGCCTCCGCGGAGAAAAGGGAGCAACCCTGGATGTGTGAAGGGGCAGTCTAGGGTTAGGAGGAAGGGGATAAGGTGGTTTGTTTGGGAACGAAGCAATAAGGCATGGGAAACCGACGTTTTATAGGGCGGCGGGTGTTTGCCAGGTCTCTAGATCTGTGCAGGTCAGGTTTGCCCAGGCTAATTTTGGGCCTAAACTAAAAGCCCGAGCCTGGCCCAGATGAACCTGTTATTTTTGTGCCAGGCTTGGGCCGGGTTGCACATGCCTAGGTTTAGCCTCAACTATTTAAAGGGCTAGACGATCTACATATGCACTACAACACCCCCTCTCACGTGTGACGCGGAAAGTCAACACGTGAATAGTCTCAGATGCATGACCCAAGAGGCCTGTATGTGGACACAGAGGGGGTTAGCAACCAATTTTAGATAGATTGAGAAAGCCAGCACTTGAACTCAAGACCTTGGTCTCTAATACCATGTTAAGCTTTATGCGCTAGCCAACGCAACCAAAATTATATCTAAGCTAATGAAAAAGGCTAGGCAATCCACATACAGTTCAACACCCCCTCTCATGTGTGACATGGGAAGTCGACACGTGAATAGACTTGGAGGTGTGGCTCAAGTGGCCTATAAGTGGACACAGATGGGGGTAGCAAGAATTTTAGATAAATTGCGAAAGCTAGGACTTGAATTCAAGACTTTGGCACTGATACCATGTTAATCTTCATGCACTAGCCAACACAACCAAAAGTCTGAACTAATATGGTAAGCTTCATGCATTGGCCCCTGCAACCAAAAGTCTGAACTAATATGGTAAGCTTCATGCATTGGCCTCTGCAACCAAAAGTCTGAACTTATGAAAAGTGCTAGGCAATCCACGTATACACTTCAACATAGATAAGTGAAAAATCAAGACATCATGCTGAAGAAAAGGTGCCTATAAAAGGACTCGAAGACCTCTGCCAAAGACATTCAGATAACCATTCAAGTCATTCAGATCACCATTCTCACAAAATGCATAGCAGGACGTAGGGCTATTATACATCTCAAGGGCATGCACTTGAGTAACCATGTCTTTGTTGTCTTCAACGAGATTCCTTGGGCTCGTACCCACTATACTATATTCCATGAGACTGACTCGGTCCTAAGACTGACAGTGGATTTATCTTTGATATGGACTTTAACGTGACTCTGCACCCTATGCACAGAGTGTATGACTCTAAGCAATACAACTCGTACAAAATACGTGATACATCCAACAAACTCCACCTTGGCGAACATATTTTTTAGAAATACAGGGAAGCTCTTGCTGGCTCCATATAAATGAAACCACACAAACGAGATCCGGGCTACAACCAAAATATTCCAACAACTCAAAAACTACATCTAAAAGGAAGAACAAGTCTAAAGAGGGAGCTTCACAAATGCCGGACATCTTGTGATGTTTTCGTTGAAGCCGTCCGCAACTAGGTGATCTCCAGAGGTGATGTAGGGCTTGATGCATCATTCTTTAGCAAAGGCCATTCTTCACGTGTGGGAGAGCCAAAGACAGGTTGCTTGAGGCCTGTTATCTTCACCTAGGCACAAAAAGTCGCTCAGAATCAACAGAGGTTTCCTTAAGTTGGTTGAAAGGGAGTTGCATAAGGCCTCCAAACTTACCTTTGTTTGATCCTTTGCCAGGATGAACATCCAAAGCCTGACAGTTTTCAAGAAATTCCACCCAACCTGCTTGATAGAAGACCACATGGTGTTACTGAAAATCTCCTAAACTTCTAAATACACCACATGGTAGCGGCACAAACAATATTAAGATTAGAATTCTTATTAGAAATGCAAAACCTAGCAACAGATTCGTAGTCTCTCCCTCGAGGAATCCCAAGTGTTCATTAATTGCTGGCCATATAGCTTTGGCCACTATGTAGTCAAAGAAGAGATTGTGAATATTTTCATCTTCTACACAGAAAAGACGGCCTAGGGGTTTAATTATGTGTCTCTTTCTAAGATTGTCTCTAGTCATAAGTTTATTATGAGAGAGCAACGAAAGGAGGATGTGGATTTTTTGGGGCACTACCAGTTTCCAAATAGCAAGGAGATACACACGCCGCACTCTGCTAAAATTGATAGCATGGTATAGAGAACTAGTATTGTAATGACCTTTGTTCTCCAGTTGCTAGACTAAAGAATCAGTATCATTATGAAATGAAATGCTTCTAGCAATACCTGCAAGCTGGAACCATTGCTCTATTATCCAGACAGTAAAATTTCTCTTAAAGGTAAACCTAAGTTGGTTACCATCTCAGGCCTCTGCAATAGTTTTAGAAGGCTCATTGCAGACTGAATAAAGTGGCCAAAATTGAACAATTAGAGGGGAAGTACCGAACCAAGTATCTTCCTGAAACCTAAGTTTAGCACCATTACCTATATGCCATCTATACCCAAATTTAATGGATTTTATGACAAAAGGAACTAGTAAAAATATTTGGGTTGTCAGTTTTGTACTTATGGTCAATAATCATCTTCCAAGGCTTATCCGCTCCAAGTTATATCTTTTAATGCATGATCCTAATAAGCAAATATTAACCTCTTGTAAATTTGGCACACCTAAACCACCAAATTCTTTCTAGATGCAAGATAATCTCCAATTAACCAAGTGCAATTTCCTATGGCCCTCAAAATCATTCCAGAGGTGGATAGCCATCTAAGAGTTAATGAGTTCTATAGCCCATTTGAGGAATTTGAAGATGCTTCAAGCAAGTAAATAGGAATACTAGCCAGTTAGGCCTGGATAAGGACCGGTCTTCCTTTATAAGAGAGGAGTTTCCCTCTCCAGCCTGCCATTCTCTTAATAATCTTATCAATCAATGGTTGGATATCCTCTCTTCTAAGCTTATCATTTTGGAGGGGTATTCCTTGGTACTTAATAGGGAATTGACCTTTACTACATCCAAGAACATCTATGAAGGGTGTAGCTCATCATCTTCCATATTAATGGGAATGGGCTCACTTTTGCTAAAAGTTAAGTATGATACCAGAGACTTGCTCAAAGTAGTTCAGGACCCATTTCAGGTTCCGTGCTCTTTCCAAGTTCTTGTCAACAAAAAAGATGGTGTCACCGGCATATTGGAGGTAGATGATGCCTCCAACCCATACAGAGGTACATAGCCCTTGTACCAAGCTGTTAGTAGCAGCTTTCTGAAGCATTTCAATTGGAACATCTACAATCAAATTAAAAGGGGG
>NC_057801.1:768863276-768879937 GCF_018294505.1 Triticum aestivum
ATATTGATGAACAAGACACTCAAGTATGGAGTCGTAGACGTCAAGAGGCAAGGGACCGGATTATCCTAGTCAAGCTGGTCGTTGGGGACTTAGTTATCAGCGCATATGCCTTGCAAGTAGGCCACAATGAGAGCACCCAAATGGATTTTTGGGAAGGCTTGGAGGACATAGTTATATTGGCGAGAAGCTCTTCATAGGAGATCTCAATGGCCACGCGGGTACATCTAACACATGTTTTGAAGGGGTGCGTGAGGGCTTTGGCTATGGCAGTAAGAATCACTGAGGATGTCTTAAGCTTCGCTTTAGCCTACGATCAGATTGTAGCTAACACCCTCTTTAAAAAGAGAGAATCCCATCTAATGACTTTTAGTGGCGGTCAACACTAACCAGATTGATTTCGTCCTCTTGAAAAGAGAAGAAAGTCATGCTTGCCTAGATTGTATAAGGTGATACATGGAGAGAATGTTGTCCCTCAACATAAGCTTGTAGTGGCCGACTTCAGCTTTTGGATTTGTGTCTAAGCGGGATAAGTGCGCCAAAGTTGCTAGAACAAAGTGGTAGAAGCTTAGGGGGGAGGCAACTCATGCTTTCAAGGGGACGGTTATTAAGGAGGGCCCTTGGGAGGAAGGAGGTGATGCAAAGAGTATGTGGATGAAGATGGCAACTAACGTTCGGATGGTGGCTTCAGAGGAGTTTGGGGGTGACTAGGGGAAGTAGAAGCGAAGCTAAAGATACCTGGTGGTGGAACGATGATGTCCAGAAGGCTATTAAGGAAAAGATCGTTTCAGACGCCTACACGTGGATAGGAGTGCAGATAACAGAGAGAAGTACAAGGTGGCAAAGAAGGCCGCAAAGCGAGCTGTGAGTGACGCAAGGGGTCGGACGTATGAGGACCTCTACCAGCATTTAAACACAAAGGAAGGCGAAAGGGACATTTGTAAGATGGCCAAGATCCGAGAGAGGAAGGCGAGGGATATCAACCAAGTCGCATGACAGAGAAGATCGGCTTCTGGTGAAGGTGGTGATCAAGCACAAATGGCGACGGTACTTTGACAAGCTGGTTGATGAAGAGAATGATAGCTCTACCATTTAGCTGGCGACTCCTTTGATAATACCAACATGAGTTTTGTGTGACAAATCCAGGAGTTTGAGGTCAGAGAGGCTTTATAAAGGATGAAAGGAGGCAAGGCAATGACCCCTGATTGTATCCCCATTGAGATGTGGAGAAGCCTTGGAGACATAGCGATAGTATGGCTAACAAAGGTTTTAGACCTCATTTTTGGGCAAACACGATGCCAGAAGAATGAGGTAGAGTATATTAGTATCAATCTTCAAGAACAAGGGGAGTGTTCAAAGTTGTACTCCCTCCGTAAATTAATATAAGAGCGTTTAGATCACTAAAATAGTGATCTAAACACTCTTATATTTGTTTACAGAGGGAGTACTAATTACCGTGGAATTAAGCTGATGAACCGTACAATGAATCTATGCGAGAGAGTCAGAGTGCCGCTTAAGAATGCCAAGCGTGACGAAAAATCAATTTGGTTTCATGCCTGGGAGGTCGACCATGGCAGCCATTTTCCTGGTATGACAACTTATTGAGAGGTATAGGGAGCAAAAGGACCTGCATATGGTTTCATTGACTTGGAGAAAGCATGTGATAAGATGCCGTGGAGTGTCATTTGGTGGGTCTTGGAGAAACAAAAAGTCCCAAAAAAGTACATTACCCTCATCAAGGACATGTACGATAATGTTGTGACAAGTGTTCGAGCAGGTGATGGCGACACTGACACTTTACAATTAAAATAGGACTGCACCAAGGTGGCTTTGAGCCCTTCTTGCTTTGGTGATTGATGAGGTCACAAGGGATATCCCATGGTGTATGCTATTTGCGGATGATATGGTGCTAGTCGACGATAGTGGGGCAGGGATTAATAGAAAGTTAGAGCCTTGGAGACAAAATTGGAATCAAAAGGTTTTAGGCGTAGTATAGAACTAAAACTGAGTACATGAGGTGCAATTTTAATACTACTAGGTGTTGAAGTGTAATGTGGATTGCCTAGCCCATTCCATCAGTTTGGACTTTTGGTTGCGTTGGCTAGTGCATGAAGCTACCATGTGTAACATGGAAAGTCAACACGTGGATAGACTCAGAGGTATGGCTCAAGTGGCCTATACGTGGACACAAAGGGGGAACAACAATTTTTGGATTAATTGCGAAAGTCAGGAGACCTTGGACCTTGATACCATATTAAGCTTCATGCACTAGCCAACGCAATCAAAATTATGAACTAAACCTGGACCTTTGTTGGGCCGGGCTGGTTTTTGGGCTGGACTTTTAAAAGCCCGACACTCAATAGTCAAGCCTGAGCCCGGCCCGATCAAAGAACTAGCCATGGACATGGGTGCTTGGAAGTTAGCAATTTATGTGCCAAAATCATGACTTGATTTCGAGATCTTGTGGGTTTCAACTCTAACCTACCCCAACTTGTTTGGGACTGAAAGGGTTTGGTGGTGGTGTTGTTGTTGTTCTTCTTGTTGTTGTTACTTTTCTATCTATCCACACTTTACAATCTGATTGTCAGTCCTGATACGGCTTACCAGTTAGATTATTTATCTTTATATATGGCTTACCAGTTAGTAAATTCTCTAAGATGGAAATAATATAAACAAAGAAATATGCTTTTCATTTTAGCAAAATTTAGTATCAATTAATTATGTAATTAATACGTATTTATTTATTCAATTAGTTAGATATTCATTCCCATATAGTGGAATTAACAATTCATTTTATTGTACCAGGAAAACGGCAAATGCTGGCATACTGCTCGTTTGATTGCAGGGAACCAAGGTATTACTATTCACTCATTTCCTGTAAATTAAATGGTTTTGATATAGCTCTTCTTTTGTTGTAATGGCGTGTTTACCTCTAAGGAGCTATTAGTCTGTTACATTTTAACCAGGGGCAGAGCTTCGCTGTCTCTTGTCCTTGTGAATAGGGATCTTCCTGAACGAAGCATTATCTACATATCCTCCGGAGTTGATAACTCTGGCTTCCTTGTCTCCATCAACAGGAGTCAGGAAATGTGAGCTGAGTATTACCTCCTTGCTTCCAGTGACTACCAATACGTCCTCATCTCCTAAACTCAGTGCTTCCATCTCTCAAAAAAATGAGTGTCTTCCTCCTTGTCAGTGTCATCATCAGAGTTCTTATCTACAGCAGCTCCTCAGTCTGTCATATCTATCAGCGACCCCTCCATGAGCAATGCAATCTGACATATACTGGAGCCTTATCCTATAGCTTGATCCACTAGCATCCGTCTGATATATGCATGAGAATCCTCTGCCATGCAACATGCATTAGTGCATTCTAAGTGGGTTTTAAATCATATTACATTTAATTCTAACATGCACAATTTTCATATGAAGATTATTTCCTGCTTATGCAGAAGTTTCTCACATAGTTAAAGTTGTAATGATTTAATTAGCGAAAATTACTTTTGGAGCTTGGCCTCCATGGAGGCCTCCAAATTCAGAATTCAAATTTCATAAAAATTCCTATTTTTTACGTTTCAAAAAGTTCTGAAAAATTACAGATATGCATGAAGGCATAACACACGAGTGTAAATTTTCATGGCAAAATACGTTGAAATGAGGGCTGTGCAAAAAAAAAAAAAATGGAGCTTTTTAATTCATCCTCCCGGGCCATGAATTTGTCTTTTTTGTACAGATCGCATTTCAAGGTATTTCATTCTAAAAAATTATACATATACACATAACATCCTTGATTACTTGCACAATTTATTTCAGATTTTTTTTTTGAAATCGGAAAGTTTGAATTTTGAAATTTTTGAAATTTTCGAGCTCTAGTGAGCTTGGTCACCAAAACGACGTTCTCCTTAATTAGTATTCTACACAATTTCTAGAAACTATATATCCAATTCTGCGGCAATTCGCGGGGTATCATGTTAGAGTACGTAATGGGCCTAATGGGCCCGTTAGTCTTAGGGTTAATTAGAGATAAGAGTCGCTTGCTTAGGGGTCAAGTAAGCCTTGCTTGGGAGTCAAGTAAACCTCTCTATATAAAGAGAGGAGATGTATCAATCTAATCAAGCAAGAATTAAGAAGGAAATCCTTCCATCTTGCCCGGCCGTGGGCAAAAGGCCCCCGGCCGGCCTTCTTGCGCCCTCCTAGCAGCGCCATAACAATTTGGTATCAGCTAGCTTCGTTCGATCATGTCTTCGCCGCCGCCCTCCTCAACACTTCCGCCGCCGATCGCCACGTCGTCCCCTGTCCTCACACCGGAGGAGATGACCGGGGTGCTGCGTGCCCTAACCCTGGCGGTCCAGGACATCCAGCTCTACTTGATCGGATCCTACGGGCCGCCGCCGGCCGCCGCCACCATCGGGCCGTCATGGCTGCCGTGGCAGCCGCCGGCCCTGGCGGCCTCCGCCGCGTTTGCCGGGTCGCTGCAGCCCCAGCTGCAGTTTCCGCCGCCACCCGCCACCACCGGGCCGCCCTTGCTGCCATGGCAGCCGCCACTTTTGCCGGACTCCGCCGCGGTTGCCGGTCAGCTGCAGCAGCAGCCCTGGCTGTCGAGGCAGCCGCCGCTCTTGGCGGCCTCCGCCACACCCTTCGGCCCGCTGCAGCCGCCAGCACCTACTGAACTTACATCTGGATCATATTCAAGATCTTATGTTGAGCAAATAGTACAGCGAGGGGATAATAGACCTTCTGGGAGCAAGCAGGCATTGGAGATGCTGCAACATGCACAGCAAAAGCATGGTTATGGATCCAACGCCTACTTGAGCGAGGATGGGTCATACTCTCAGGCTCAGGACAACTATGCCCCCTCGTACCACCAGAACGGGAAGGCCCCTGATTTCCACGCCGAGGAGCCGAGGCCGCTGGCATACAACAACGGCGTTGTGGAAAGGCCGCCGCCGCCTCAGCACTAGTGGGTGCCCCCTCAGCCTCCAGGTGTTGCCATGCCAGAAGCGGCGGCCGCCACCCGTCAACAGAAGTCCCTTACGAAGCAACCGTCCAGCGACATGTCCGAGGCGACGGTGAGGCTGCCGGTTGCTGCGCGGCCGCCTCCTTGCGCAGCCCTCCTCAACACTGCGTGGTTTGCAGCTGCCGCTCCTCCAAGTTGCCCTTCGCTGTGCGACAGACCTCGATCTCGGCCGCTGCGTCGGGGATCTTGGGCATGCGGTTTCCCCCATAAACGGGCATGCTGTTTTCCTCGCGGGCAGTGACCTCAAAGTCTGCGACATCGGCGGTTGGGGGAGCGCACCCCTCCTCGAAAGGAGCGGACCGCGTAACACCACTGCATTCCGCCGCCGGCCGCCGCGAGGGCGCCTCCGCTGGTCGCTCTTGCAACCACTTCCAGGTGGCCATACACATGCACTGCTTTCGTCCAGATGGTGTCCATGGGATCCAGGTGGCTGTACACGTGCACGTTCGATGTGTGGAGGGTGTTCACTTTTTGTTAAGGGGTCCAAAATAAAGCGTCCCAGTCCATTTTAGGTTGAGAATAATAAAACAAGCCGAGATGTAAAAGGCTTGTTTTTAGGTGTTAGGTTTGGGTTGCGTCGAGTCATGGTTATAAGTTGGTTAGGCTGCAGCTTGAGGACAAGCTGCATGTCCAGGTGGGGTGTAGTGTTAGAGTACGTAATGGGCCTAATGGGCCCGTTAGTCTTAGGGTTAATTAGAGATAAGAGTCGCTTGCTTAGGGGTCAAGTAAGCCTTGCTTGGGAGTCAAGTAAACCTCTCTATATAAAGAGAGGAGATGTATCAATCTAATCAAGCAAGAATTAAGAAGGAAATCCTTCCATCTTGCCCGGCCGTGGGCAAAAGGCCCCCGGCTGGCCTTCTTGTGCCCTCCTTCTAGCAGCGCCATAACATATCATCTAGTTAATAAAAACCCTTAACTCATTGAGGCATCAACTAATCCTTTTCCAGGAAATAACCAATGCAGTACATGTCTTAAAAAACTTAACAATGATCAGACAAGCCTCCTATAATCTTAAGCAAAAATACCTCAGAACCACCACTGTAATGCACCCTCTTGCCACTTGCAAGTGCTACAAATCTTAATGATTATCCAAAACCTTCATCACTAACACTCAAATTGTTTTTCTAGAGTTACCTTGTACTAGAGCAATTACCTTTCTTGCACCGTAATATTTGTTTGCTATTGGTATACAGATACATTAAGTAGCAGCTCTGATGAGGATGACATTGAGCAATCTTGTGATGGTAACAAGGTACTACAAAAATGCTTGAATGGATCATTTGATTCATCGGAGCAAGAAATAGGAAAATGCCTGAATGGAGCATCTGATACACCAAAGGAGTTGGTGGATCCAGATGTAATACATCCAGCCAATACAAATGGCAGGTGCTGCATGGAAAGTCAAACAGATAGTGAAGGGGAACCACAAAAATACATGAATGAAGAGCCTGGCGTGTCTCTGGAGGCCATCTGTTCAAAAGTGCAACTCGCACCCAATGAAACTGGTGAATGTTGCATGAACAGCCAAGCAGACTGTCCGACGTCTCCTTTGGCCAATTCAGGACAGTCTCCTCAGTTCATTACCAATGAGCAATCAAGAAAGACCAACTTTCTCTGCATGATCAGGTTAAGACACTAGGAACAGTCTAGTTTCTGTTACTGCTATCTGCAATTAAATTTTCTGTCAATAGTCAAGAGTTCTGTTATTGGTGTTCGGTTTGAGAATGGACATACTCTAACCTTGAATCATCGTCGATGAACTTGTGTGGGTTTTCCTACTTTCGATGAACTTGTCCTGACACGCTCCCATGCCATTGGCCATAGGCTGTCTTGGGACCGGTTATGGGCCAGAGACTAGGGCGTATTCTTTCATCTTTGGAGACCACCTTAGGTGAGCCTCACGTATATATTACCTCCAGAAAAAAAGTTCCATGGATGCAAATTCAGTCAATGTACTAAATTATCCTGTTGGGAGGAAAAATTTATTGTGGTATGGTTTCGGTATATACCATAATAACCAAAGTTGACGCGGATTTGAAAATGACGTAATAACAATTTACAAATTTATGACTCAAAACACATACTATTTTACACAAATAGTATATAACTATATATACAAGTATATATGCATGAATGGATTTATCCCTTGATAGTTATGGATGTTCTTAGCATTTTTTAAAGAGAAAAATGACTATGTTACGAGAAAATGTACGTGCTTGGCAGTGAATTTGACTCATGTAGAAGAAAAATGATGACTTGTATGGTTGTTTGTCTCAAGAAATATAAATTTATTTTTTTACTTCGGTTTATTTGGTTAACCATTTGGTTTTTGGGTATATACCATAAAAACCAAAGTTCAAAACTGTATGAAAAGTTCATGCCATATCAAAACCATAAACCATAAAAACCGTAAAATTGGTTCGGTTCGGTTTATTTTCGGTATGGTTTTTCGGTTCGGTTTCAAAATGCATAGAGTGACCTACAGAGGTTACGGAAATATTTTGGGCACCACTGAATTTTCTATGTCTAGTTTAATCTTGGTTTTCAGTTCAGCAAATGACTGGAAATTTCACTTCAGTTTAGCAAGTACTTGAAATTCAAAGTTTGGCCTGAATTTATAGAAATTTGGGTTAAAAAAAAATCAAAAATGAGAACCATGTTGGGTACGTCATCATTAATCGTCATTTATGTGAAACATAATCAGAATAGGTCATGATTTGATCTACAATGACACTACATCTTACCTGCGCTTCCACGGTTGCACGTACCATATTACCATATTAAATCATCAATGTGTACATCACATACAAATAGGCGAAATTACAAAAATAAAACAAAATAAACTACAGTAATAAATCCTCAATTCACTGATTGATCATTGCAGATGCCTCGTTCACACCTCAGATTGGAGAAGTTCTCAAGACACTTGAGTTCAGTCCTCATGCGTCTGTACTTGTGTTACAACCTGAGGCCTTTAGTAGCTCATACACATAGATCATACATTCGTACCTTTGCAGACTGCCATCGTTGCAAAATTTTCACAGGGAAATTACATACTCCCTACGATCCGAATTAATTGACGCAACCTCATACTTCGTCAATTAATTCGAACCGGAGGGAGTACCAACTTCAAACTTCTTTCATTTTTTTCATACGGAAGGAGGTCCGTCGTATGCAGCCTCACTTGATGCACGTCACTTCATCCAAAATTTCTACCTATTAACCATAGTTGCTTGCCGAACCTTTTTCAGATGATGGCAAGGGCGAAGAACGGGTACGTAGCAGTGCTTCTCTCTCGGAACAACAGCTGCGACTTCATTACTTCTAGGGTGGCGCCACACCTGGAAGTAATGAAGTCGATCTCAGCATTCGGGCCATCATGTACATTTCCGTTTCTCTCTTGAGATCGATGACTAGATTGTTGGCAGGGGCGTTGGAGAAGCTGAAACAGTTGATTTCAAGGGTGCAGGCCGTGTGTATTATTTTCTCTTTTTACACATGATATAAATGGCCATGTCATTGCACAAAAGCAATTTGAGATAAAAGTACAATATGTTTAAATGGGTAATATCTCAATATTTTTCAAACACATAAAGGTACAATATTTGATAGGTTTTATAAATTGGATTCCAAAAATCCTTGGTGGCTCTACAAGGGAGCTCCTATCCTATTCCCCGCTTCATGAAACATGTCGCTATATTCTCCCCCAAAAAAGAAAGAAACATGTCCTGCATAGACTTAACCCCTTAGACAGAAAGAAACATGTCCAGCCGGAAACTTGGAGGCCTTGCCATAGAAGAGCGGCGACAGCATCTCCTGCATAGACTTACCCCCGTAGAAATGACTTCGGATAGCCCGAGCGGGGTCCTCCTCCCCACTGAACATCCACATTGGATGTGCTCAGGCCTGAAGGGGCTGGATGCCATGGCTGAGAGCCACGTGCATCATCTGATCCAGAGTCAACACCTCCTCGACGCAGCGGGCCACCTTCTCCGGAATCATTCGAGGTGTTGTTCCTCGGCTTCCAGGAATTAAGCTTGGAGGAAGGCGTTAGATTGAAGGGAGTGACCATCCCGCCCCGAGGAGGATACACCTCCTGCATGTAAAACCACTCCTCCTGCATGTTCTTGACAGTCCCGATGAACGTCCCCTCCAGGTAGATGGCGCCTTGGATCTTGTTGATTGCGCTGCCACCACACTCACATGCCTCTGGGCCATTGTTTTGGGGCTTCACGGTGAAGAATTTCCACCACCACTCAAAGCTTGGCTCGAAGCACAAGAATGCTTCACAAAAGGTGACGAAGCAGGTTATGTGCAGAATCATGTTGGGGGCGAGGTGGTGGAGTTGCAGGCTGTAGAAGTGAAGCAAGCCTCAGAGAAATGGATGGATTGGAAAACTAAGGCCACACAGGAGGTGGGAAACAAAACATACCCGCTCATCGTCACGGGGTTTGGGTACCCTCATGGAACATAAGCCGACGTCCCTAGGGACGAGAGCAGAACGGACGGAGATGAGCTCTAGTGCTGATAGAGTGATAGGTATCTGGTACTCCCTCCGTAAACTAATATAAGAGCGTTTAGATCACTAAAATAGTGATCTAAATGCTCTTATATTAGTTTACAGAGGAAGTAGAAGATAGCCTGCCCACCTAGTCCCGCATCACCGTGGAAGATCTCCACTTTCCCCATGTCTGGGAAGCAACCAGAGGCTCCGCCGCCGGCGTTCGAGGACTTCTTAGCCGACTCTGTTTCCCCTCTCCGGGAATGGTCAGGCGAGGGTGGGGAAGGAAAAGGCAGTTACTTTGGCTTGGGCATGTGGGAAAAGTTTGGGATAAGAGCTCGAGCAGGAAGATGAAGATTGAGAGGAATGGGAGCGTAAATGGCCTTTTATAGGTGGGGGGAAGCACAAAAAGACGACAAGATTGTCACGCCGTGTGGAACCAAATCTCCCATTTTCCCATGTGTCTGTCATGTGTTAATCGCACATGGGAGTCGAGGGGGCGATTGATAATTATTGTATGTATTGAGGCACACGATCTCTTTTGACGTGACGATGGCGGGGCCTCGTCCCATGTCTGCACACCATGCTGATAGTAAGGCACCCACGCCTTATGGCCACATGGAACCGTAGATGGGATCGGTCTATATTGTCAGAGTAGGGCTAGACCATCATCACGAGCCGATAATCTTTGACATGCAATGCTTCACAGAAATGATGAGACGCTTAGCGAAAACCTAGGTGGTCTTGTGGACCTTGGATACGATCTACGATCAAGACTTGGCCATCAGTTATGTGCCCACAACCGGTAGGCCTTTTCTCAAAAGGTTTAAGCAGTAAGTTTGGTATGTGGCCGGTCAGTGCTTCTTTTTCATAAATAAATAGTTTGGATTCCTTACCACACGTGTCATGTGGAGTGATGTGTTATTCCGTGATCCTAAGCTCTTTCCATTGAAAAAAGGGACAAGAAGAAGGACAAAGAAACATTTAATGGTTAGAATTAACAAACTGGAACATGGCGAGTTTGGAGGACAAATTCATTGAACTAGTCTTCAAGACTGACGACTGAAGAAGAAGATCTGCTCGGAAGATCCTAGGTGCGTCCAGACTTGAAAACCTCTTTAGGGGCTACTGATAGTTTCCCGGCTATGCGGTCTCTCACCAAGTTGTCTCTCAACAAGATGGGTCGGGCTGAGGACCCCCGTGTCGGTTCGGGAGTGGGCCACGTCGAGCGGCCCATGGTGTATGAAAGGAAGGTCCCGAAGACTTGTGGTATACTCCAAGATGCTAGAAATCGTCTACAACTCGTTCTGCTTGTACATAGCCGACTAGGAAGTAACCCTAGATTGCCCGACCACCCGATATCTATATAAACAGAAGGGTAGAGATCACTGGAGACAGACAACAACATCAGTGTACTCCATCCAAAATCAATAAAACATAAGCATGACGTAGGGTTTTATCTCCTTTGGAGAGTCTGAACCTGGGTAAAAACTTGTGTCTTCGTTACCATCATCTCTAGACTCTTAGTTCAAGACCCTTTGCCCCGAGATGTGTCGGATTTACTTCCATCACTTAGTGACATGTGCACGAAAACTTCGCAGCTATCATCCACAAGGTTCTAAATCTGGGGCTAATTAAGAAGAAAAGAGTTGCATGCTAATTATCGAAATTACGCGGGTAAATCTTTATAACCTTTCTGATCAGGCAAGCTCAAATACAACTCACGCCACTGCCAAGAGAATCTCGTCAAAGTTGCAGATTGGCGTCACCGTCCTCACTTCTCTTAGATAACCGACCCTAACTTCGTCGCGAACGACCGTCAATCAAACTCGCATCACAAAGACCCGTGCTAAATTTGCAACTCCTCAAAATTTGAGGCTATAGAGGTAGTTTGTGGAGTAGATTTAAAATACGGAAAAGGGGTAGAAATGCTCTAAGCAACTAATAAAAATCTGCTAGAGTCCTCTGAATTTGGGGAGAAATCTCTAAACTTTTATGCACTTGTAAACCTGATTAGAGCAATGCTACACCCGCGAACAACGTTCATCGTAGTGACGGTAGGAGAAATCTCTAAATTTGGGGAGAAATCTCTAAACTTTTAAGCAAAAAATCTTCACGATCCAAAAGTTGTTCGTGATTTGGGAAAATGTTCGGCATCAAAATACAATGCTTGCGTTGGATCGAGTTAATAATGCAGCTCAAATGGATCTTTCTGGCTCAGTAATCCTAGAATAACTTCTGCTTGATTTGGACGCACCCTCACTACTTATGCCAAATTTGAACTGCAAGGAAATTATCGGAGCTGGATGCTGGTATCTATGGTGGCTATGCCGACAACATACTCATCATGACAGCTGCCCTCCTCACTTTAGATGGCCGAGCTCGATCCTTGCCATCGTCGGTAATTACCATAAGTCAATTCAAATGAAAGAGGTGAGTGAACATATGTGGACAAGACCAGACCCAAAGTTTGTAAAGTTAAATGTGGATGCCTCGTACCATGCGGATAATGGTCTGGGTGCAACGGCCGCTGTTTTGCGTGATGAAAAGGGAGGATTTATAGCAGCCCAATGCAGGTTTGTTCATCATGTTGCAGATGTAATGACTATGGAGGCCATGGCCATGCGGGAGGGCTTAATCCTGGTCAATTCAATGGGGTTCAATCGAGTTGAAGCTGAATCTGACTCTCAAAAATGTGGTAAATTATTGCCAAGGCCAAAACCAATGGTGGGACTCTGCTGCGGTGATCTTTGCGGATTGCATAGATATAGCTACGCCTATAGGGAAGGTCATCTTTAGACATTGTTTTCGTGATGCAAATTCTGTTGCTCATGAGCTAGCAAAGTTTAGTTATTGTAATAAATGTGATAATAGTTGGACAAATGAACCTCCTGAGTTCATTGTTGGCCAACTCGTGAACAATGTAATTGTTCTTTGATTTTAATAAAGCTAGCCATGATGGCCTTCCCTAAAAACAATACAATGCTTGCGAATTAAAAAAATGTTCACAATTTCAGAAAAATTGTTTACGAATTCACAATAATGTTCTTGATTTCAATTGTTTTCAAGAATTTTAAAAGATGGTTCCAAAATGAAAAAAGAAAATAAACATGAAAAATGAAAATGAAAAAAGAAATAAAAAAATTGAAAAAGGATAAGAAATAACGAAAATGGAAAAATAAAATAAATAACGAAAATTAAAAACCCGAAAGGACGAGAAAAACACGGTCAAACCATCCCAAAACGGAAAAGAGTAGTTGGACCGGCCCAAAATGTGTACGTGAGGGGAGCAGGAGGATACGCGCCAGGTCGGGGTTCCCTATGTCTCGCTTTACGCGAGCTAAGAACGAGCTCTCCCTGAAGGGATTGCCCGACTAGGCCGGTCCACTTGGCGTCCCACCCACCAATGCACGAATTTGAAATTCTGGCGCACGCTTCCTTCACCTCCTTTCTTTCTTTTTTTGGTGTATTTTTTCTGCTTTCTGTTCTCGTAATTTTTTTGACAAAAACACCCTTCAAAAACACATTTTAAAAATGTTGAACAAGTATTTTTAAGATATTTAATAAGTATTAAAAAATGTGGAACGAGTATTTGTTATATGTTAAGCAAAGTATTTGAAAATATTGAATAAGTATTGTAATTGTTGAACAAGTATTTGAAAAAATAGCATGTTAAAAAAGGTTTAACGATTATTTGAAATATATTGAACTACTATAATGTTCAACAATTATCTGAAAAAATGTTGAACGAGTTTTCATTTTTTTTTGAAAAAGTATTTGAAAAATGTTGAACAAGTATTTGTAAAAATATTGATCATGTATGTAAAAATGGTGAACAAGTATTTGAAAAGTATTGAACGAGTATTTGAAGAAATGTTGATCTTGTATATAAAAATGTTGAAAAAATAGTTGTAAAATATTGAAAAAATATTTGAAAAATATTGATCATGTGTATAAGAATGTAGAATTAAAATAAAAAGAAACAAAAGAAAGCCCCCAAACACTATTTTTTGAATAATTATTAAAAAATGATGAACAATTATCTGAAAATGTTGAACAATTATCTGCAAAATGTAGAATAAATGTTCAGACGATGGAGAATGAAGAAAAACGGAGAAGAAAAATAACGATGAAACAAAGGAAAGAAAAAAAGCGGAGAAGAAAAAAGAAAAGAAAGAAAAGAAAATAAAAAAAATAATAAAGGAGAAAACCGACACGTCTTGCTTCATGTGGGCACGAACTGCTGGCGTGACGCAGTGGCTAGTTGCGGTTCGTATGTTCGCGGCGACCACATCAGGAAAACTCGACGCAGGACTTAATCTGTAGCAACGCTTAATGCGATAAATAGCTGCTGCGGGCTAGGTTGCTAACCAGCGACCTGCGCGCCAAATAGGGGAAAACCCTATTCGCAGTTCGTTGCATCGAACTGTCAACACAACGCACAGGCGAAACCACTTTGCGCTAGAAATTGGCCTGCCCATTTTACCACAACTAGCCAGCCGGTTTCTTTTATATGTTTTTCTGTTTTCTTTTTGTTTTTATCGTTTCTCGTTTTTTTGTTTTTCTGATTCCGTTTCTTTTTCTTCTTTATTTTCTTTCTTTGTCGTTTTCCGTTTCTATTTTTTTTGTTTTTCAAGGTTATTTATATCTTTCAAACTAAGTTCAGGTTTGATATTTTTTTGTTAAATTTCAAAAAATGTTCTTGCTTTTAGAAAAGTTCGGAATTTCAAAAAAGGGACATCTTTTGAAAAATTATTCATAAATACAAAATATGTTCTGGAATTTCAAGAACTGTTCTTGTTTTTCAAAAAATGTGGCAGATGATTCAACATTTTCACAAGTTTTCAAAAGATGTTGGGGCATTTGAAAAAATGTTTTTGTTTCCAAAAATTGTTTGCAAATCCTAGAAAATGTCCACCTTTTCATTTTTTAGGAGTTTCATAATTGTTCCATTTCAAAATTTTGTTCACAAATTTGAAAAAGTTTGCTCGTTTTCAGATTTTTTGGGAGTTTCAAAATATGTTGATGTTTCCAAATTTTGTTTTGGAATTTCAAAAAAGTTCCCATTTAAAAAAAATGTTCCTGATTTTCGAAAATATTTTAGTTTGAAAATTGTATCCGCAAATTTGGAAGTTTTGCGTTCCACAGATCACTTCATTTTTGCAATTTGTTTTTTGGCTTTTAAATTCCAGAAAATAATTTGGCTCCACGCCGCGGGTTGGTTCGTCATGTTTTGGCGCTGCTATATAATTAGTAGTACAATGTCGTGTATAGCATGAGGTTCTGGTTTCAAATGCCTGTGAAGGCGGCTTTCTTTTTAGCTACAACGCGCTGTCGTTCGCCATAATCATGGGCCGGCTCAGTTGGAGACACGCCTGTGCAAAAGCGTGACTGTTATGATCCGCCCAAATTTTTGGGAGGAGACTAGTTACATAGAGACTCTTAAAATCTCTACTCCTAATGGAGCAGTTGGTAGTCTCGCTTTCAGGTTTTTTTTCGCCCGGTTTTATTTCGTCCCACCTCCCATCACCCATTCCCACGCTGGTTTTCTTATCCATCGGTTTATTTTATGTACACTCTTTTTATCATATATACCAGCACTTCCCTAACGTATAAAAATTCATAGATCTAACTTTCCTAACTTATCCAAATCAATCGATCCCTCTAATTAGTGCAATTTATTTTAGGAAACAAATAACAGATTTTGAGGAAACAAATGACTGGTTTTAATTAACTTTCCTAACTGATCCAGATCAATCGATCCCTCTCTTTTATTACAAACCAATATTTTCCAAATGTATAAGAAATTACGGATCTAACTTTCCTAAATTATACAAGTCAATCGTTACCTTTCAATAGTGCAATTTGTTTAAGAAAAAAATTCTGATTTTTGGAACAAAGGAAATCACTAGCCCCGCCGATATTTTAGGAACGAAAGAAGTCGCCAGCCCTGCAGATTTTTTTGAACGATATATCCATGAATCCATCTCCCATCCGCATGCATCCGCGCCCAAGCGATGAGGACCACCCCGGCTTGCCCCCTTGCCCGACGACTGTCAGATCAAGGTCGCTGAAGCCGGATTCATGCAGATCGAGGTCGTCATCGCATGGGTCGCTGATGGCCGCCACGTGTGGGATGTGGACGGCCCTCCTTTGCGAGCCGCCTGATCCAGCTCTCCACCTCAGGACGACGCAGTGCCTCCCAGGCAAGGCTGCGACGGCCTCCTCCTCACGCCGTCTCTGTCCTGCTCCTCAACCCGTCACTGTCGCCTCCCCTCCTCCGTGGGCTGCCTGTCTGTGCTCAACGTCGGAGGACGACGTCCACCATTTAGCGGATCCCAGCGGAAGGGTCCAACACAGCGGTCGTCTCCAACGAGCGGTGGTCGACGCCGACGAGCAGGGCCCTTTGGTCGCCAACCCTTGTCCTACTGCTATCTTCCCCGTCCAGAGAATCCAGAGAAACACGGTGCCTTCTTCCTCCTTATGTGGATGTGATGCAATTTAGTGAACTTCGTAAATACTGGAGCTTCAGAGGACGTTCTCCTTTTCTCCCATATGGATGAGGTGATTGCTTGCTTTTTTAGTGCTTGTGTTATTATTGCTAAGGAAATGATAGAGGAAGAGGATCCGTGTTGTTTTGAGTGCTGATGTACTCCTGGATGAGTAGGGGTGAATTTTTGTTGTTGCTGCTAAGGAAAACATCAGTGTTACTGCTAAGGAAAAGATAGAGGAGGAGTATTTGATAACCCTCGATCAGTAGGGATGAAATTTCGTTGCAGTTTGATTACTTGTAAATTTTGTTGAAGAACTGTAATAGGAGAGGACCTACCCTTCATGTGAAATCAAACTCAAATAAAGGGCAGACATTAGTGTGCTGCTCAAAATAATGATGTTGTGAACATTTGTTCTAACAAGGAAACTCAGGTCATGCTTATCCTCCTAAATTGCAATGTTTTTTGATTTAAAGTTTGTTATTCCATGTCAACTATATCTAGCACTTTCGAAAAAATAATAACCAGGAACTTGCTTTTTAATCATGTCGGGTTATAAGCAATTAGAGATTGATCACCTGCCTAGCTGCCCATTTATGAAAACAAATAAACTACCTTGAAAGTGTTCATGATTTCAAAAGCATGGATTAGGAAA
>NC_057801.1:768881809-768883012 GCF_018294505.1 Triticum aestivum
GGGGGGGGGGAGAACATCTTCATCTCCCTAAGATGTTGTTGTTGAAAGAGTTTGAAAACTCATAGAGCTACGTACACTCTAAACGAAGTGCATTTTCATTCATTGCAGAATTTTATGTCACTGTCTTTTTTACACGTTGAACTCATGCAGTGTATTTATACATGGGACGAGAAAATATGTATTAGAAGAACCGATATTTATAGCAATACAATCATAAGTCGCATGCAACATCTACGTGATGCATTATAGTTTATTTCAATGGAACTATCTCTATATATAATTTTTTTGGCCCGTGGCAACACACAGACTTGAGAGGAGAGCACGCGTGATGGCCCCTCAGCTTGATTAGTAGCAGAAACCATCATTGGAACTATGAGAGCTTCACCATCTAATCTAGGAGAGTCGAGGGGTGAGAGGAGAGACCCCAGGAAAAGAAAATAAGGTGGTACTTGCAATCTACACTAAACAGTTCAGGTCTCTCACAAAGTTCAGAAGAGTGATCCACACTTAGCCTCATATATTGCCAAACAATCTGGTGCTCACAAAAATCTGAGCAACACTTTCTAATGCATGTCACCGTTGCATCAACTCATCGTTGCCGCTCCTTCTACCGGGCCTAATCCATTGGCATCCCAGATATAAACCAGTCTTGCCTTGCTAATTAACTATATAGTACAAGTCCCAAAAACTGAGTGGCTAAAGGAACAAACTAAAACCATCAGTCCTCCCAAAATATTAAGGGCAGTTCTACCATTGGTCAATCAGTTTCAGTCATGTTAAGGACATCTACAACTCTATAATATGAAGTCATGACGATGATCGGCCTTGGCTGATGAGTCTCGATATCGGCTCAAAGTACGCAGGGGACTACGGTTAGGCCGGTGGAGTGGGAGGAGGAGGCCGAAGGAGAGGAAGAAGACAACAGTTAGCCTGGCTTCAAGAGTGTGGCTCGCGAGAACGGGAGGAGGAGGATGAACGAGAGACGAAGAAGACATACATGAAATTCGGTTGGCACAAAAATTATTCTGGCGACCAATCCCATAGTATTTACTAAACAAATTGATAAAGAGGGCATACATTAGGCATGTGCTTAGATAAATTGGTTGATTCATTTACTTGCATTTTTTCCATAGCAACGCACGGACATACGTCTGAGTTCCTATTTAGTTTGACATTTTTAGTAGAAGGTTTAGTGTCAATCTA
>NC_057801.1:768884750-768885983 GCF_018294505.1 Triticum aestivum
CCCCCCCCCTCCCAAGCCGAAAAAAACGTCAGCGCAAACGCACAGAGGCCTTCGCTGGATACGCTAGGGGACTAAACGGCTGGAGATGCTCTTAGCTATCAACGGAGAGATCGTTGGTAAACAGGGGGGGGGGGGATGGTAGTTGAAACCAGAAACATGTATAACCGCGGCCTGCAGCGCCAGATCCCATCAGGGAGGAGATTAGCTTTTCTTTTTCTTTTGAGAACTGGGAGGATATTAGCTAGAAAGAGGCTCGTAAATTCTCTGTAAAAAGCCCATGCGATCAGCGAGGGGCCCATTAGCGCGGAACCTCCAAATTTCTCTCCAGAAACCCTTTCTCGCCCCCGCCCGCCGATTCCCTCGAGGAGTCCCTCGCACGGCGCGTCCAGGTGCGCCGCCTCCTCCCTCCTCCAGCCTTTCTCGCACGGCGCGTGGTGTCTTCCGCCGGTCGATTCTCCCGCGAAGTTCAGGTGCGCCGCCTCCCCCTTCCCCTCCTCCGCCCCTCTCCCCCATCTCCCCCACCCCCCGCCGCCTTTTCTGCGGGAATTGTCCTTTTGTTGACGAGCACTGCTCTAGGGACGATAGTTTTTCAGACGAAATCTGGACGATAGATCAGATCATCCAGTAAAATCATTTCGCAAATCAGCACCGTTCAAGATAGGCATCGTCAAGATTTCGTCCGTGCACTATCGATCGTTTGCAGAGCAGTTTCTTTTGCTGACCGGCAAAAGAAATCCCCATCCATGGCGCATGAACTGGCCAGTTCCCAAAAGTTCTTTGTTTCAGCAGGTAGGTTGCGTGTTCGACAGTAGTTCTCGACTCAATCCGTTTTGTTTTTGTGCAGAATCTCAGTTTTTTCAAGATACGTGGGCACGGGACGGGTCGGGAACAGCGAGAAATTCAGACCCAGGTAAATCCAGCAGTCATTGCCACACCAAAGTTTTCCAGTGGTTACTATTGGTGGTATTGTTTCATGGTGAGATTTATGCGCTATTGCGCCGCTCTATGCACAATCCAGTGGTTAAGTCCAGGGCAAAGAAGAGAAACCAGATTTGTCTTCGTTTATGTATTACTAACCACATACATTCCTAAATGTCGATACATCTTCAGTTATGCACAGAACACAAGTAAAGGAGTGTAGCGCACTTAGGAAACTGGTGTTTCTCTCCTTATTGCTATTTTGTTGCAAATATCACATATCATTCAGCGTATGTGTATAAGGGGAAAAGCCCG
>NC_057801.1:768886631-768887288 GCF_018294505.1 Triticum aestivum
GTAGTAGTGGGATTATGATGCTAAAAATTCCTTCTATTATCCTCACAGGCCACCCAATGTTTGAGTTGCAATTTTTATTCTGCCTCTGCCTACCTTTTTTTTAGAACCCTCGGTTTGTGTCTATATATTAAGATATAGAGGCGTTACAATTACAAGAAGATATTCAAAGGTCTCAGATATAGCCACGCCACAACCGCAACTAAGGCTAAGTAATCATTCTCATTGGACTACCATTATCTACCAACATCCGTTGTTGGCATTGATCTTTGATTTGGTTAGTTACATTTTCTGCTGACATGAATTTTTCTTGAAATCACACTGATTTCTTTCCGGTCAAATATATTGCATGGTGCAGTGGCCATCTAGTTGAAACCACCGCTAGTCCTAATGGGGAGCCAGTAACTAGTTTTTCCCAGTCAAATGGATTGCATGGTGCTGTGGCCACCAAGTTGAAACCACCCCTAACCACAGTGGGGAGCCACTATCTGGCTAGGCTCCATGAGGACTATAACATGTCATGCCTTGTAGGGGGCAACATCAATTCATCACATGGTACTGACGCACACCTCGCGAGAGGATACACAACCGACTAGGAGGTGGTTGATAGTTTTTGGTGACCTTGTGCACAAAGGACACACATCTGGATGTGGAAGGGCG
>NC_057801.1:768887694-768890374 GCF_018294505.1 Triticum aestivum
CCGAGGATGGACGAGAAAAGTGACGAAGCGAGAGCTTCCATCTCTTGCTATGACAAAGCCATTGCACCATCTAACCAAAGCTCGGAATGGAGTTCAGTTCACGACGCTTGCTCACATGGATGTGAAAATAATTGCATGTTCGTGCCCCTCCTTCATTCACAACAGGCGGAATCGCTACCACACTGTTGTTCCTTCGGGAGAGGCGATGCCTAGAAAGTTGTGTTTGAGCTTAATTACGACGAAGACACAACTTTTTCGGTTGAAAGCCGATGTAATTCTCCGAGTCACCTTTGGTGGCTAGATCATTTCTTTATGGCTTGTTTCTAGATCTTTTTGTGTTAGCCTACATACATTCAGATGATTTGAAACCCTAGTTCATGATAAAAGATGCAACCCTTCTAATGTAAGTGTTGGCTATTTAGGTAAATTTGAATGACTGTTTGTTATGCCTATGCGTGACCGTGTCTTGAACTTTTGATATTTTAACCCGTATGAATCTAGCTATGCATTGTGTGTGTGTGTGCGCGCACGCGCGCGTGCGTTGGTGACCATTTGGCACACGAATACATTCATTTTCGTAATTAATTAGTTGACGGACAAATATGCATGTATCTCAGAATATGAGCTCAGGTGTTGCATCTATCACGTGTTGAGGTTTACTTGGTTGCTAGTGCTCAAGTGAGTTAGTATAGTGCTCCTAAATTGTTCTTTATGTGTACATTTGTTGTTATTCCTAATCTTTGGTATTCCTCTTCTCATCAAGCAAGATCCAAAATGAAACTCAATGCTTGAATGCCAAATACAACACCTTTTCCATATGTTCCATATTAGAGGGCATATCGTTTTTTTTCTAAGACCAATGACACCTCCAGGGGGCACAATGTTCCTTGACGCTTTCGGCTCCGAGGGTTCTTTTACCTTGAGCCTCCACTCCGAGGAGGGGAGGTGGTCGAGGACTTGGCCGAGCGTCGTCGGCGGCGGATTGGATGACGCGTGTGCGGTCTGTTTTGGTCAGGGTCACGACAATACCTATGGAAACCTTGTTACTACTTCTCCTTCCTCTAAAAGATAAGGTTCAATGGGCTTCTCGCGATGTTGGGGGCAGCGAACCACCCCCTTCACTGCGATTCGAACACTTCACCGGACCATTCAATCGCTAGGAGCGACGTGCGGTGTGTACAAAGGGTAGGGACGTAGTCAACGCGAGCTGATGACTCGCGCTTACTAGGCATTCCTTGCCGAAGACCAGCAATTGCAATGATCTATCCCCATAACGATGAAATTTTCTCTTTTCATCAAGCAAGATCCAAAAGGAAAACCAATGCTTGAATGCCAAATACAACACCTTCTTCATATGTTCCATATTAGAGGGCGTATCGATTTTTTTTTCTAAGACCAGTGACACCACTAATTAGTCCTTGTGCTCACTCCCACACGCCTCAGGTCGCAGATGTTGTGCCAAAATTAACAGTGGGCTATAGCATGTTGCATGGTCACCGTCAATTAGCATGCGCTTTGTGCAGGAATCAGCGGGAATTGCTCGCATGCATGGCCATCAACAATCAACACCATGTAACAATTAACAGGGAAAGGTTAATGGCAAAGTCAGTGAGGTGCTATTCAAAGAGTGCTGCCAACTATTCAAAGGGTGGTGCCAAGGCGAGGACGACTCAAGCACACAGGATAGTGGAGCATGTCGAGGAGAAGTGGATCGGTGGAGATAGGACACCTTGTTTTGTTTTGTTTTTGAACAGGAAGGAAACCAACGAAATAACACCCTTTAATATGGGATGAAGGGGTAATAATTACACACGTCTAATTGAAATTAAATATATATTAGCGATATTACAGTCGAGGAAAGGAAAAGGCACCATGAGCTTGAGATCTTGTTTCTATTCTAACTTGACCAAAATAACACATAACATTTTTACTTGCTTGCATAGGTGTTGCATATCTTACAACATTTCTAGACCATAGATTAGTATGATTTTTTCTTGGTTGGATAATTTGGTACTACTTGGGAAGATAGAAAAAGAAAATGAATTGATTTGTGACTCGTGACAGGTTCTAGTGTGGCAAGAACCATGTGTTTACTAACTCTCTAGGAGACAATGGCAACATGTCTTGATCTTTAGCCTCAAGGTAATCCTTGGCTTGATTGCTATCTGAATATCTCATTGGAAGAGCAGAGGAGATGAAGAAAATGAGGGAGTTTAGGAATTGGATGTGCAAGATATTTCCCACCCTGGCATCCCTAAAATACTAGCTGTTAGATGTACTTCATGTGGAATTGTCTTGCCATGGTGATTTATCTTCTTCTGACTCTTGCCCTCATCTTTGTTCTAAACATTCCACAATGGAGTGATTGTTTTCCCACGCTCGAAGCAGGCCTATTGGTTAGACTCTTCTTTGAGCTGCCCGAGTTCTTGTGTTGTCTTGACCAAACTTCTTATCTCTTTTATCATTCTTTGACATACTAAGAATCTATCACTAAAATGGTGACTGTCCTTGATATCTTGGGAATCCACTTATGTTTATCATCTTTTCTTAATGCCTGGTATTTGATGCCATGTTCTTAGTGTGAGATGTTGAGGCCATAAGCTTTTCCATGCGTTCCATTGTTAGCTCGTGGGCGATAATCCTCCCAAGCACCTTCGTGGGAGTGAGCTTGTTGAAGTTG
>NC_057801.1:768952309-768955484 GCF_018294505.1 Triticum aestivum
TTTCTTACATTCCATTAACATGCTTGATAATTTTGATCCAATAGGGATCTACAAGTCCAAGTCGTGTAAGATGATTCTCTACTATGAAAAACCATAGAGAAGAGCACTACTAGAAGTTATTATCAGCAAGAGCAACCTTTTCTTAGTTTGGTTTTTACTGAGTGTCTACTTGATTATTGTTTTCAGTTTTTACCATCCCCTTATTCCACAGTTTGCCCCATCTAACAAATTTAATCCCTTACGTGGTTTAGTGTCATGTGGCATATGATAGCCTATGAAATAAAACACAAAGGTGAGGAAAAGACAAAAATGGATAAATCAGATAATTCTTGACTTGTGGGGAGGGGGGGTAATATGTTGAAAGTTACACACGTGGAGTGTTGATGCCAACGAGATATAAAAAGTCTACTTGGCCCCCTTAGGTTTTGTGTTCTGGTCCCTCAAGGTTTAGACCCTGATCAACCCCCTGAAGTGGTTTTGGTGTGTGGCATCACACGTGGGGTGTTGACATGTATTAGTTGCCAGTATGGGCTATCATATCACATTGGATCTGAGTATCATTGAAATAAAAGTGTTATTACTCTCTTTATCCCTAAAGCCCAAAAAAGGAAGAAATCATCACATCCTTGGCAGCATATCCTGTCATGGTGGCAAAATGACCCTCAAACATCAGATGGGGTTATTTGGATGGTGCTATCCAATAGTGTAATACATGTTAGAAATCCGAGGGGAAGACAATCATACAAGGCCAACGATCACAACAATATGTAATAGAGGCATTACGTTTGATGACGGAGTTTGAACATGAGGCCTACACCTTCAATGCAGGACTACGAGTGCTCCTCTCCATTCATATTGCTAGAATATCACACGTCGGTCGACCAAGCGTCAACACATGCTACCCACTCCCTTAGCACATCTCTGCTATTATGGGCATTGGTTACATTCCCCACAATATAAATGTCATTAAATTGCAAGTAGTGCTAAACTATCAGAGGCACATACCCTGTGGGCCTGACAGACCAAGTCGACCAAAGAGTGCCTATGGGTCCCTGAGGCCTAGAGCCAATCGTGCAAAGTTGGGCACTTGGAGGGATAAGGATGTGTTGAAGTGTATCAAATCCTATGAATAGTAATAAGAAAAGAGATGTCCTTTGGTCCACATCATAGGATATTTCCATTGAGTCTAGGCTAATGTTTATTTTCCTTTGAAATGTGGAGGATAGGAAGAGTTCCTCCATAGGAATAGGATTATATTCCTACAAACCAAAGGACTCAAAAAGAATTTTTCCTATTGAAATATATCCTATAGAATTCCTCCAAAATCCCTCCAAACCAAACAGTGAATTGCCTAGCCTTTCCATGAGTTTGGATTTTTGGTTGCATTGGCTAGTACATGAAACTTAACACAGTAGGAGAGTCTAAGGTCTTGAGTTCAAGTCCCGCCTTTCGCATTTTATCAAAACATTGTTGTTGCCTCCCCTGTGTTCACGTATAGCCCTCCTGAGCCGTAGCTCTAAGTCTATTCCCACATCACACGTGAAAAGGGGTGTTGAAGTGTATATGTAACTTGCCCCTTTCCATGAGTTTGGATTTTGGCTGTGTTGGCTAGTGCATGAAGCTTAACATGGTATTTATCAAGGCCTAACTTCTTTAGTTCAAGTCCCGGCTTTCGCGATTTATCCAAAAAATTGCTGCTGCCCCCTCTGTGTCATGTATAGGCCTCTTGTGCCATACCTCTAACTCTATTCACATGTTGACTTCCCGTGTCACACGTGGGAGGGGGTGTTGAAGTGTATATGTGGAGTGCTTAACCCCTTCAATGAATTCAGACTTTTGGTTGCGTTGGCTAGCGGCACGCTAACTCCAGGATTCTATTATAACTAGAAGATGTGTTCCTAATTTTCTAGAGGATTAGATAACCAAATATTCAAGACTTCATGCCGAAGGACTCAAAGACCTCTGCCAAATACTCAAGTCATTTAGATCACCATTCTTACAAAACTCATAGCAGGACATAGGTCTATTATACATCTCAGGGGCATGAACTTGAGTAATCTGTCTTTATTTTCTCCAATGAGATTCCTTGGGCTCCTACCCACTATAGTATATTACATGACCCATGCTTAGTCATAAGACCGATAGTGAATTGATCGTTGATAGGGACTTAGAAGTCTCTCCCTAGCTCCATATAAATGAAATCGCATGAATTGCATGCTACAACCAAAGTATTCCAAAAATCCAAAGACTACACCTGAAAGGAAGAACAAATCTAAAGAGATTGGCCAAGCAAAAAGGCCGCAAACTACTAGTGGACCTGCTTTGAGGCATACAACCCTTTAACATTGACACATCCAGTTACTTAGGTGAGAGAGCTTCGCAAATGTTGGAGATCTTGTAACATTTCAGTGAGGCCAACGGTGACCAAGTAATCTCCAGAGGTAACGCAGGGCTTGATGCAACATTCTCGAGTAGAGGACATTGTTCACGTGCTGGAGAGCCAAAGAAAGGCTGCCTGAGGTCAGTTATCTTCAGCTTGTTCATGGTATCTACCAACACATGAGGAGGTGATCCCATCCCAGGCACAATCACCCACTCAGAACCAGTTGAGGCATCCTTAAGTTGGTTGATAGGGAGTTGCAGAAGGTTGATCCTTTGCCAAGATCATCCAAAGTGGGGACTTCGTTTTCAGTGTTATCAGCGCCTGTGCCCCTTAACTAGGCCACGATGAGAGCACCAAGAGGGAGTCTTGGGAAGGCTCGGGGGACATGCTTGCGAGTGTACAACGAGAAGCTCCTCATAGGAGTAGACCTCAATGGCCACGTGAGCACATCTAACACATTTTTTGATGGGGTACACTAGGGATCTGGCTATGGCAGAGGAATCAAGGAGAGGTATCCTTAAGCTCCACTTTCCTACAATATGATTGTAGCTAACACCCTCTTTAAAAAGAGAAAACCCCCCATCTAGTGACTTTTAGTAGAGATCAACACTCTAGCTAGTTTGATTTCGTCCTCTTGAGAAGAGAAGACATATGTGCTTGCCTAGATTGTAAGGTGATGCCTGGAAAGTGTTGTCCCTCAACATATGCTCGTGGTGGCCGACTTTCGCTTTCAGATTCATGTCTAGCGGGATAAGTGCGCCAGAGTCGCTAGAATGAAGTGGGGAAGCTTAA
>NC_057801.1:768955680-768956561 GCF_018294505.1 Triticum aestivum
GGGGAGGGGGCAACTCATGCTTTCAAGGAGATGGGTTAGTAAGGAGGGCCCTTGGGAGGATGGAGGTGATGGAAAAAAGTGGATGAAGATGGCGACTTGCGTTTGGAAGGTGGCTTTAGAGGAGTTTGGGGTGACCAGGGGAAGTAGAAGCGAAGCTAAAGATACCTAGTGGTAGAACAATTGTGTCTAGAAGGCTATTAAGGAGAAGAAAGATTGTGTCAGACCCTTGCATGTGGAAAGGAGTGCAGATAACTTAAAGAAGTACAAGGTGGCAAACAAGGCCACAAAGCAAGCTGTTAGTGAAGCAAGGGGTTAGGTGTTCGATGACCCTCTACTACCGTTTAAACACAAAGGAAGGCAAAAGGAGCATCTATAAGATGGCCAAGATCCAAGAGAGGAAGATGAGTGACATAACCAAGTCAAATGCATCAAGGACGGAGAAGATAGACTTCTAGTGAAGATGATGATTAAGCACAAATGGCGAGAGTACTTCGATAAGTTTTTCAATGGAGAGAATGATATCTCTACTGTTGAGCTGGACAAAGGAAGGCAAAAGGGACATCTATAAGATGGCCAAGATCCAAGAGAGGAAGACAAGGGATATAACCAAGTCAAATGCATTAAGGACAGAAAAGTTCAACTTCCGGTGAAGGTGATGATCAAGCACAAATGGAGAGAGTACTTCGATAAGTTGTTCAATGGAGAGAATGATAGCTCTACTATTGAGTTGGACTACTCCTTTGATGGTACTAATAGGTCAGGGAGGCTTTAAAAAGGATGAAAGGTGGCAAGGCGATGGACCCTGATTGTATCTCCATTGAGGTATGGAGAGGCCTCAGAGCCATACTATAGTATGGCGTATGGCTAGCGAAGCTTTTCGC
>NC_057801.1:768959748-768970246 GCF_018294505.1 Triticum aestivum
TTGCATCGAACTGTCAACACAACGCACAGGCGAAACCACTTTGCGCTAGAAATTGGCCTGCCCATTTTACCACAACTAGCCAGCCGGTTTCTTTTATATGTTTTTCTGTTTTCTTTTTGTTTTTATCGTTTCTCGTTTTTTTGTTTTTCTGATTCCGTTTCTTTTTCTTCTTTATTTTCTTTCTTTGTCGTTTTCCGTTTCTATTTTTTTTGTTTTTCAAGGTTATTTATATCTTTCAAACTAAGTTCAGGTTTGATATTTTTTTGTTAAATTTCAAAAAATGTTCTTGCTTTTAGAAAAGTTCGGAATTTCAAAAAAGGGACATCTTTTGAAAAATTATTCATAAATACAAAATATGTTCTGGAATTTCAAGAACTGTTCTTGTTTTTCAAAAAATGTGGCAGATGATTCAACATTTTCACAAGTTTTCAAAAGATGTTGGGGCATTTGAAAAAATGTTTTTGTTTCCAAAAATTGTTTGCAAATCCTAGAAAATGTCCACCTTTTCATTTTTTAGGAGTTTCATAATTGTTCCATTTCAAAATTTTGTTCACAAATTTGAAAAAGTTTGCTCGTTTTCAGATTTTTTGGGAGTTTCAAAATATGTTGATGTTTCCAAATTTTGTTTTGGAGTTTCAAAAAAGTTCCCGTTTAAAAAAATGTTCCTGATTTTCGAAAATATTTTAGTTTGAAAATTGTATCCGCAAATTTGGAAGTTTTGCGTTCCACAGATCACTTCATTTTTGCAATTTGTTTTTTGGCTTTTGAATTCCAGAAAATAATTTGGCTCCACGCCGCGGGTTGGTTCGTCATGTTTTGGCGCTGCTATATAATTAGTAGTACAATGTCGTGTATAGCATGAGGTTCTGGTTTCAAATGCCTGTGAAGGCGGCTTTCTTTTTAGCTACAAAGCGCTGTCGTTCGCCATAATCATGGGCCGGCTCAGTTGGAGACACGCCTGTGCAAAAGCGTGACTGTTTGCCACAGAGAGCGCGTATAAGAGGTCTCATGAATATGATCCGCCGAAATTTTTGGGAGGAGATTAGTTACATAGAGACTCTTAAAATCTCTACTCTTAATGGAGCAGTTGGTAGTCTCGCTTGTAGGTTTTTTTTTCGCCCGGTTTCATTTCGTCCCACCTCCCATCACCCATTCCCACGCTGGTTTTCTTATCCATCGGTTTATTTTATGTACACTCTTTTTATCATATATACCAGCACTTCCCTAACGTATAAAAATTCATAGATCTAACTTTCCTAACTTATCCAAATCAATCGATCCCTCTAATTAGTGCAATTTGTTTTAGGAAACAAATAATAGATTTTGAGGAAACAAATAACTGGTTTTAATTAACTTTCCTAACTGATCCAGATCAATCGGTCCCTCTCTTTTATTACAAACCAATATTTTCTAAATGTATAAGAAATTACGGATCTAACTTTCCTAAATTATACAAGTCAATGGATACCTTTCAATAGTGCAATTTGTTTAAGAAAAAAATTCTGATTTTTGGAACAAAGGAAATCACTAGCCCCGCCGATATTTTCGGAACGAAAGAAGTCGCCAGTCCTGCAGATTTTTTTGAACGATATATCCATGAATCCATCTCCCATCCGCATGCATCCGCGCCCAAGCGATGAGGACCACCCCGGCTTGCCCCCTTGCCCGACGACTGTCAGATCAAGGTCGCCGAAGCCGGATTCACGCAGATCGAGGTCGTCATCGCATGGGTCGCTGATGGCGGCCACGTGTGGGATGTGGACGGCCCTCCTTTGCGAGCCGCCTGATCCAACTCTCCACCTCAGGACGATGCAGTGCCTCCCAGGCAAGGCTGCGACGGCCTCCTCCTCATGCCGTCTCTGTCCTGCTCCTCAACCCGTCACTGTCGCCTCCCCTCCTCCGTGGGCTGCCTGTCTGTGCCCAATGTCGGAGGACGACGTCCACCATTTAGCGGATCCCAGCGGAAGGGTCCAACACGGCGGTCGTCTCCAACGAGCGGTGGTCGACACCGACGAGCAGGGCCCTTTGGTCGCCAACCCTTGTCCTACTGCTATCTTCCCCGTCCAGAGAATCCAGAGAAACACGGTGCTTTCTTCCTCCTTATGTGGATGTGATGCAATTTAGTGAACTTCGTAAATACTGGAGCTTCAGAGAACGTTCTCCTTTTCTCCCATATGGATGAGGTGATTGCTTGCTTTTTTAGTGCTTGTGTTATTATTTCTAAGGAAAAGATAGAGGAAGAGGATCCGTGTTGTTTTGAGTGCTGATGTACTCCTGGATGAGTAGGGGATGAATTTTTGTTGTTGCTGCTAAGGAAAACATCAGTGTTACTGCTAAGGAAAAGATAGAGGAGGAGTATTTGATAACCCTCAATCAGTAGGGATGAAATTTCGTTGCAGTTTGATTACTTGTAAATTTTGTTGAAGAACTGTAATAGGAGAGGACCTACCCTTCATGTGAAATCAAACTCAAATAAAGGGCAGACATTAGTGTGCTGCTCGAAATAATGATGTTGTGATCATTTGTTCTAACAAGGAAACTCAGGTCATGCTTATCCTCCTAAATTGCAATGTTTTTTGATTTAAAGTTTGTTATTCCATGTCAACTATATCTAGCACTTTCGAAAAATAATAATCAGGAACTTGCTTTTTAATCATGCCGGGTTATAAGCAATTAGAGATTGATCACCTGCCTAGCTGCCCATTTATGAAAACAAATAGACTACCTTGAAAGTGTTCATGATTTCAAAAGCATGGATTAGGAAACTACCTACAAGTAGTATACAAATAGATTGATTCTATTGATTTTTTTGCCTCAGATGAAAGAGAAAGAAACATGGAGTTTCCTAGGCAGTTAATGTTCCTCATGATATACTGACATAGCCAAAACAACAGGTGTGTAGCTTCCAGTGAGCGAAGTAACAACAAGAGGTAAAGAAACGAGATTCTTTTTTCTCTACAATCGTTCTTTGTTTTCTGTTGCAAGAAGAGATGATTTTCAAACTTAACACTCTATTTTTTGTAAAGGTATTTCAACCAAGTCATAATCATATGATTATTTTCTTGTTTCATCTAGAAACCCCAATAAAAGAAGATATGGGCCACTGGTGGTCAATGCAGGCTTGTCGGTGGCGTATAGGGACTACATCAACTTGCCTGTCACGGCAAAGGGGGGCCAAGCTGGAGATGAGCTGGTGATAAACAATCTCAGGCCGAGAAATGTAAGAATCCTTTTTTATCATCTAGACCATGCTTACAAACCGGATGAAGATTTGTTTTGATCACATGTTAGACTATGCGACCGGGTTACCATAATTGAGTCTGATGCATACCAGTGGAGCTATATGTCAAAATGAAACTATGATGAGGCGACCCAAGCTCCCAAGACTTCATATTTTTCATAGCATTGATGATGTTGTTTAACTTTATTAAAAAATTGTAGGTTGTCGAAACTTGTCGAAGAGAATGTTGTAAAAAATATAAGGTGAAAATGATTTTAAATTGAAAGAATGGATTTCTTGCTCCGGAGCGCTCCCAGCCCCTGCTTCGCCGCCATTGCCCTGATGCTTAAGCAGGCCAGCCTTCCCGCCTCATCTGGGGGCCTATGGGCATGAGTCACCACCTCGGTAGGCCATGTAGTAGGCGGTCTCGCTTCCCCAACACAGGTACTTGCAAGAACCAACAAGGCCAAGACGACTCTTTGCATCGAGAACATGCAGATGGACGAGAGCTGCATTTATAATTGATTGGCAAGGCATGGTATGTTCCTCTCGCTCTCCTATGCAAGGCAATAGAACAATGGTCTTCCTGAAGCCAGTGCGGGAGCCACGCACGCCACTGGTGCTGGCGAGTGTGTGAGGCACATCGACAACGCACTGCATCTCAGTCGGCTTAGAGATGCCCTCCTCTGGTGTCACGGACAACAACTCATCCTCTTGCCGGCCGTCCACTTCGGACATCGAACAGTACATGACGCATCGCTCCTGTGCCTCCCCATACACCAGTGTGGGAGGGACGCAACCTAGTTGAAAACAATCCAAGCCGACGGAGGACATCTGCATCTACACCGACACCACCGGTGAGTGGGTGTGTGTGTGGGGGGGGGGGAGAACATCTTCATCTCCCTAAGATGTTGTTGTTGAAAGAGTTTGAAAACTCATAGTGCTACGTACACTCTAAACGAAGTGCATTTTCATTCATTGCAGAATTTTATGTCACTGTCTTTTTTACACGTTGAACTCATGCAGTGTATTTATACATGGGACGAGAAAATATGTATTAGAAGAACCGATATTTATAGCAATACAATCATAAGTCGCATGCAACATCCACGTGGTGCATTATAGTTTATTTCAATGGAACTATCTCTATATATAATTTTTTTGGCCCGTGGCAACACAGAGACTTGAGAGGAGAGCACGCGTGATGGCCCCTCAGCTTGATTAGTAGCAGAAACCATCATTGGAACTATGAGAGCTTCACCATCTAATCTAGGAGAGTCGAGGGGTGAGAGGAGAGACCCCAGGAAAAGAAAATAAGGTGGTACTTGCAATCTACACTAAACAGTTCAGGTCTCTCACAAAGTTCAGAAGAGTGATCCACACTTAGCCTCATATATTGCCAAACAATCTGGTGCTCACAAAAATCTGAGCAACACTTTCTAATGCATGTCACCGTTGCATCAACTCATCGTTGCCGCTCCTTCTACCGGGCCTAATCCATTGGCATCCCAGATATAAACCAGTCTTGCCTTGCTAATTAACTATATAGTACAAGTCCCAAAAACTGAGTGGCTAAAGGAACAAACTAAAACCATCAGTCCTCCCAAAATATTAAGGGCAGTTCTACCATTGGTCAATCAGTTTCAGTCATGTTAAGGACATCTACAACTCTATAATATGAAGTCATGACGATGATCGGCCTTGGCTGATGAGTCTCGATATCGGCTCAAAGTACGCAGGGGACTACGGTTAGGCCGGTGGAGTGGGAGGAGGAGGCCGAAGGAGAGGAAGAAGACAACAGTTAGCCTGGCTTCAAGAGTGTGGCTCGCGAGAACGGGAGGAGGAGGATGAACGAGAGACGAAGAAGACATACATGAAATTCGGTTGGCACAAAAATTATTCTGGCGACCAATCCCATAGTATTTACTAAACAAATTGATAAAGAGGGCATACATTAGGCATGTGCTTAGATAAATTGGTTGATTCATTTACTTGCATTTTTTCCATAGCAACGCACGGACATACGTCTGAGTTCCTATTTAGTTTGACATTTTTAGTAGAAGGTTTAGTGTCAATCTAAAACAAAATGTGATTTGAAGAACTACTGGTGTTATAGATTTGCTAGGACTAATTAAGCTGTGTGCACGCCTAAATCCTTTCCTTATGTTTTTCAATGTTGAGATTAGGCTTTTAGAAAATGTGTTTTTCACTAGTCGAGATTACACTTTTGACCGGGGGCACTAGTAGAAAACAGGGCTTTCGTCCAGGCCAGTTTAGCCCATTAGTCCCGGTTCAATCCAGAACCGGGACCAATGGAGCTATTTGCCCCGGTTCGTGAGCCCAGGGGGCCGGCCGGGCCACATGGGCCATCGGTCCCGGTTGGTGGGACGAACCGGGACCAATGGTCCTGGCTCCTGGCCCACCACTATTGGTCCCGGTTGGTGGCATGAACCGGGACCAAAAGGGTTACCTTTAGTCCCGGTTCATGCCACCAACCGGGACAAATAGTGGTGCCTATATATAGCCCCTCGCGCAAGAGCAGAGCACACTGCTCTATTTTTTCTGGCCGAGGGGGAGTGGGCTTGGTGGTGCTCTAGCTCACCTCCTATGCACACAAGGTGTTCGATGGAATGCCCGAGCCACACTACTTAAGGTTTCTCCTCTCCAAGCTCGACCGCCAAGCTCCATTTTCCTCAATATTTATCTAGGTTTAGCGGTCCGTCACGCCCCGTCCCCGTCTTCACCGCCGTCGATCACCCACGCCGATCTCATCGCCGGCACCACCGTGGTGAGCCTCTTGTTCTTATCTTCTTTCTGAAAGGAAAAATATTATTACTTATTTGTTTAGATAGATACTTGTATTATTTTCTTACTTTTATTATTGCATCTTATATAGTGCGCCGATGGTTTTGGTATCCGCCCCCGTCGGCCCTCGTCCTGTCTATGATTCGGATGTGGTATATATTATCTTTTCATAACTATTGGTTCATTTATTGTTTATGAAAATTATGCCGACCAACGTGACATAGATTTTATTTATCTAGGAGGTTGTTGAACCGGAAATTCTAACCGACCCTATTGTCGAGAGGTTAAATTTAGTTGAAGAAGAAAACAATTTCTTGAAGGAAAAAATAAAAAAACTTAAGGAGGAGAAGATGATATTGGAGTTGCATGTTGCGGATGTCGTCGATGATCACAAGATCAAGATGGATGCAATGCGCTTGAAGATGAGAAAGATTAGAAAATATGCCATTCATACCGAGGCTTGGTATCATTATGCCGTTGGATCAGTTGTTACCTTGGTTGCGATTATGATCACATTTGTTTTCGCATTGAAATGTTTTACATAGTTTCAATGTATGGTTTAATTAATTTAGATGCTCTGCAGAGCTTTATGTTGTTAGATGAGAACTATGTATCTACTTTGGTTTTTATGTGATGATGAACTTCTATTAATTTGGTCACTTAATTATCTATTCATGATGTTCTGTAATGATTTTTGACACACTTAATTATATATAATGCACGCAGATGAACCGGCAATGGATGTACGGTGACAGACACACCTCCGAGTACATTAAGGGCGTGCATGATTTTCTCGAAGTGGCTGAGGCAAACAAGCAGAATGGTTTTATGTGTTATCCATGCCCTATATGTGGGAATACGAAGTCTTACTCTGACCGGAAAATCCTTCACACCCACCTGCTTTACAAGGGTTTCATGCCACACTATAATGTTTGGACGAGGCACGGAGAAATAGGGGTTATGATGGAAGACGGCGAGGAAGAAGAGTACGATGACAACTATGTGCCCCCTGAATACGGTGATGCTACTGAACATCAAGATGCACCAGACGATGTGCACGATGGTGCTGCAACGGGCGAAGCTGCTGAAGATCAAGAGGAACCAGACGATGTGCCCGATGATGATGATCTCCGCCGGGTCATTGTCGATGCAAGGACACAATGCGAAAGTCAAAAGGAGAAGCTGAAGTTCGATCGCATGTTAGAGGATCACAAAAAGGGGTTGTACCCCAATTGCGAAGATGGCAACACAAAGCTCGGCACCGTACTCGAATTGCTGCAGTGGAAGGCAGAGAATTCTGTGCCTGATAAAGGATTTGAGAAGCTACTAAAAATAATGAAGAAGAAGCTTCCAAAGGATAACGAATTGCCCGACAGTACATACACAACAAAGAAGGTCGTATGCCCTCTAGGATTGGAGGTCGAGAAGATACATGCATGCCCTAATGACTGCATCCTCTACTGCGGTGCCTACAAGGATCTGAACGCATGCCCAGTATGCGGTGCATTGCGGTATAAGATCAGACGAGATGACCCTGGTGATGTTGACGGCGAGCCTCCCAGGAAGAGGGTTCCTGCGAAGGTGATGTGGTATGCTCCTATAATACCATGGTTGAAACGTCTGTTCAGAAACGGAGAGCATGCCAAGTTGATGCGATGGCACAGTGAGGACCGTAAGAAAGACGGGAAGTTGAGAGCACCCGCTGACGGGTCGCAGTGGAGAAAAATTGAGAGAAAGTACTGGGATGAGTTTGCAAAGGACCCAAGGAACGTATGGTTTGCTTTAAGCGCGGATGGCATTAATCCTTTCAGGGAGCAGAGCAGCAATCACAGCACCTGGCCCGTGACTCTATGTATGTATAACCTTCCTCCTTGGATGTGCATGAAGCGGAAGTTCATTATGATGCCAGTTCTCATCCAAGGCCCTAAGCAACCGGGCAACGACATTGATGTGTACCTAAGGCCATTAGTTGAAGAACTTTTACAGCTGTGGAATGGAAACGGTGTACGTACGTGGGATGAGCACAACGATTGGCCCGCTCTCAGTAACCTTTCAGGACAGACAAACAAGGGATACCACGCATGCACGCACTGTTTACTTGACACCGATAGTATATACCTGGCAAGCTGCAGGAAGGATGTGTACCTGGGCCATCGTGGATTTCTTCCGACCAACCATCAATGTCGAAAGAAAGGCAAGCATTTCAAAGGCGAGGCAGATCACCGGAAGAAGCCCGCCATGCGTACCGGTGATCACGTACTTGCTATGGTCAATGATTTACACGTAATCTTTGGAAAGGGTCCCGGCGGACTAGCTGTTCCGAATGACGCTGAGAATCACGCACCCATGTGGAAGAAGAAATCTATATTTTGGGACCTACCCTACTGGAAATACCTAGAGGTCCGCTCTTCGATCGACGTGATGCACATGACGAAGAACCTTTGCGTGAACCTGCTAGGCTTCTTGGGCATGTATGGGAAGACAAAAGATACACCTGAGGCACGAGAGGACCTGCAACGCTTGCACGAAAAAGAGGGCATGCCTCCGAAGCAGTATGAAGGTCCTGCCAGCTACGCTCTTACGAAAGAAGAGAAAGAAATATTCTTTCAATGCCTGCTCAGTATGAAGGTCCCGACTGGCTTCTCGTCGAATATAAAGGGAATAATAAATATGCCAGAGAAAAAGTTCCAGAACCTAAAGTCTCATGACTGCCACGTGATTATGACGCAACTACTTCCGGTTGCATTGAGGGGGCTTCTACCGGAAAACGTCCAACTAGCCATTGTGAAGCTATGTGCATTCCTCAATGCAATATCTCAGAAGGTGATCGATCCAGAAATCGTACCAACGCTAAGGAGTGATGTGGCGCAATGTCTTGTCAGTTTCGAGCTGGTGTTCCCACCATCCTTCTTCAATATCATGACGCACGTCCTAGTTCATCTAGTCGACGAGATTGTCATTCTGGGGCCCGTATTTCTACACAATATGTACCCCTTTGAGAGGTTCATGGGAGTCCTAAAGAAATATGTTCGTAACCGCGCTAGGCCAGAAGGAAGCATCTCCATGGGCCATCAAACAGAGGATGTCATCGGGTTTTGTGTTGACTTCATTCCCGGCCTTAAGAAGATAGGTCTCCCTAAATCGCGGTATGAGGGGAGACTGACTGGAAAAGGCACGCTTGGAAGGGACTCAATAATATGCAGGGACGGATATTCTTGGTCTCAAGCACACTACACAGTTCTACAGAACTCTACCTTGGTGACCCCGTATGTCGATGAACACAAGAACAGTCTGCGCTCCAAACACCCGGAGCAGTGCGACGACTGGATTACATGTGAACACATCAGGACTTTCAGCAGTTGGTTGGAAACACGTCTCAGAGGTGACAGCACTGTTTGTGATGAGCTGTACTTGTTGTCCAGGGGACCATCTTCGACTGTAATGATTTGGAAAGGATACGAGATAAATGGGAATACATTTTACACGATTGACCAAGATGAAAAGAGCACCAACCAAAACAGCGGTGTCCGCTTTGATGCAGCAACCGACAATGGAAATGACACATATTATGGTTACATAGCAGACATATGGGAACTTGACTACGAAGTAGATTGTAAGGTCCATTTGTTTAAGTGCAAGTGGGTCAATCTGTCAGGAGGCGGGGTACAGGTAGACCCACAGTACGGAATGACCACAGTGGATCTGAAAAATCTTGGGTACACTGACGAACCGTTCGTCCTAGCCAATGATGTGGCACAGGTTATCTATGTGAAGGACATGTCTACCAGACCGAGGAAAAGAAAAGATAAGGAAGCGAATACATCATACAATGAGCCAAAGCGCCACATAGTTCTTTCAGGAAAAAGGGACATCCTGGGAGTGGAGGGCAAGACAGACATGTCTGAAGAGTATGAAAAGTTTCATGAAATTCCCCCCTTCAAAGTCAAGGCTGACCCAAGCATCCTGATAAACGATGAAGATTATCCATGGTTACGGCGCAATAAGCAAACGACACAAGCGAAGAAAAAGTGAAGACTTTCTCTCGCAACTATTATGATGATAACATGCCAACTTTGTAACAGACGAGTATGATACCATTGTCCGTTTTATACATGCACATGCTATGCCAACTTTTTTAGAGTTCATTTGAAAACTATGAATTTTAAAACCTCGCCAACCGAAGGGTGCTCACACCGGTTTATAAATAAAGCAACAAAGAAAACAAAAAAAGAGTTTCCAAATTTGAAAACTAATGGCACTAACAGAAAGTTTATAATTTTTCTAAAACTAAAAGCAAAAAGAATTAAAAAATAAAGCAAAAAACAACAAAAAATAAATAATGCAGAAAACAGAACAAAAAACTAAAAAAAAATAAAAATAGCAACAATAAGTATTTTGTTGTAAGTAGAAACAAAATAAAATAAATAAAGCAACAAAGGAAACAAAAAAAGAGTTTTCAGATTTGAAAACTAA
>NC_057801.1:768971354-769002713 GCF_018294505.1 Triticum aestivum
GTCCCGACGCCGTCGCCGCCCCGCCTCTGCCTTGCCGTCGCCTCTGCCTCGCCGTCGCCTCTGCCTCGCCCCGCGCCGCTTTGGTCAGGGCCGGCACCGCCCCCTCTTCCCCCTTTTTTTTGCAAATATAGTTTTTTTCCTGATTATGTGTGTATATGTATGAGTGTATATGTATATGTGTATATCTGTTTATATGTCTTTTTTTTAGATTTTTTTTGTTTTTTGCATTTTTATAAAAATGTATATATGTTCTCTGTGTATATATATGTTTTCTGTTCATAGATTTTTATTTGAACATTATTTTAAAAAAAACAAGCAATACTACTTCATGTATTTTTAAGAAGGAAGAAGAAGAAAAAGAATGAGAGGAAGAAGGAAAAAAGAAGAGGAAGAAAGGAGAAGAAGAGGGGAGGAAGAAGAGGAGAAATAAATAAGAAGAGGAAAAAAGAAGAAAAAGAAGAGGAGAAGAAGAAAGGAATAGAGGAGAAGAAGAAAAAATAAAATAGGAATAGAGGAGAAGAAGAAAAAATAAAATATTTTCTATTTTTTCTTCTTCTCCTCTATTCCTTTCTTCTTCTCCTCTTTTTTTCTTCTTTTTTTTCTTCGATCTTCTCCTCTGTCATCGTCGATATACCCCTCCCGATAACTTCAACATGAGAGGAGAAGAAGAAAGAAAGGAATAGAGGAGAAAGAAGAAACTTTGACACGAGGGGGGGTACCGATACCCCCTCCCCGATAACATTATTTTCCCATGTATATGTATGTTGCTTCGTTGTCGATATAACGAGGGTGTCGAGGATCACCGAGGGGTCGAGGGTCGGGAACTAGGGTAGAGGGTCGAGGGTCGTTAAGGGGTCAAGGGTCGAAGGTTTCAGGGTCGAGGGTCGTTAAGGGGTCAAGGGTCGAAGGTTTCAGGATCGAGGGTCGTTAAGGGGTCAAGGGTCGAAGGCTCTCGACCCCTCGGCGATCCTCCCGACCCCTTGACCCTCGACCGCTCGGCGATCCACGACCCTCTACCCTACCGCGGGCGTCGATGCCCACGTCACTTGTGGGACATAGATGTAGTGTTCAACGCCGACCCCCTCCCGATAGCTTCAACACGTGGGGGGGTCGATATTACCCCCTCCTAGCTTGAAGCGTTCTCGAGGCCACCCCCTAACCCTTGAAGCGTTGTCGAGGCCACCCCAAACCCTAGAGAAGCAACGTCGAGGCCACTAATATGATTCCTTATTGTGATTAGCTAGCTAGTTCTACGTTTGCCACTAATATATCCATATCTGTCATGTTTGAATAATAATTGCCATGTTGTAAATATTTGTAGAAACTATGGACACCCCCCGACACGAAGCACAAGAAGCGTTGTTGAGGGACATAATCGCAGAAGGAAGTGATGCCCTCTCCTCGATGTTTCTCAACGACAACGATGGTCTGGAAGGAGAGGGTGAAGAAGCAGCTGGCCCTCTCCTCATTGATTTACATGGCTCCGATGACCCAATGCCGGTGCAAGAAGGAGAGGGTGAAGAAGTAGACCGTGAGGACGGCTTCGGTGATCACCAAACCGAGTCCGGCCAGGTATATATATTAGTTAAACCTGTGCTGACTAGCTAATTGATGCATTCATTGTTTTGGTATGTACACATATTAATTAACTCTCGTCTTTGTTCTTTTTTCTAGCCCTCCGGATCGAGCACAACTTCGGTAAAGAGACGAGGCCCGAAGAAAAAGTTGAGCTCGGATGAAAAGTTTGAGATCATACAAATCGCGCGCGACGGCCAACCGATTGAACCCTACCGGACAAAGAAGGCATTTGTTGCTCAGTGTGGGGTTCTGGTTAGGGACAAGATCCCGATCAGCATCCAGCAATGGTATAAGCCTAAGAACGAAGACCCTGAGGTGTCTTATGTCAATGAGATGCAGAAAGAGAATCTTTGGACTGAGCTGAAGTCAAATTTCACCCTACCGCCGGAGGATGATCCGGAAAAGCCAGTTATAGAGCCATTAATCAAGTCTTTTGCTCTGAGGAAGATGGCAGACCTATTTAGGAATTGGAAGAAAGACCTCAATAGGTATGCCAAAAAAATGAGGCACCAGAATTCATTGGCAAATATGAGAAGATCAGAGATGACTGTCCCGCATTTGTGGCCCACAAGACATCGGAAAAGAGTAAAAAAATGTCGGCGACAAACAAGAGAAATGCTGAGAAGAAGAAGCTTCACCATCACACGGGGTCAGGTGGCTACCTCGTAGCCCAGCCTAAGTGGGCCAAGGCTGAGAATGATCTGCTTGATAAAGGGATCGAACCAGAGACAATGAACTGGCCAGAACGTTGCCGGACTTGGTTCTTTGGGGCCGGCGGATCCTTGGACCCTATAACAGGGAAGTGCATTTGGACGGAGGAACAATTGGACATACCAGTCAAGAAGCTTCAGCAATATATCGAAGCAGCGCAGCAAGGGACGTTCGTTCCAGACAGGGAGAAGGACGAGCTCACAATGGCCCTCAGCAATCCTGAGCACCCTGGACGGACACGAGGCACGCCAGGCTCCGTTTCGTGGAAGGCTAGATTTCCGGACGCAGGGGGTTACAAAACCCACGAGAGGAGGAAGAAACTGGAGCAGAGCCAACTGCAGTCGCTGCACGAAAGGGTAATGGGGCTAGAGGAACGAGAAGCAGATCGCAGCAAACGACCTGCCGAAGCTTCTCCCGAAGCTACCCCGCCATCTCAGCGGAAAAGCAGCGTGGCTTCCACCGAGCTGCTTCAGCCAGAGCATGCCTTGACGGCTCCTGCCAGCTATCCCGTGGATGCTATCACGGATGCTGAAAATTGCCACCTTATGGCGCAATGGAGCAATTTGAAGGTCAAGGCGGCTGTTGGCTCTGTTTATCCTACTAAACCCGGCTCAACTTTTCACTGCCGGCCGATTCCAGAAGGATATGCTAAGGTGATGGTCGATGAAATAACGAAGGGATTTGAGGACCTCCGGCTTGACCACCCTACCGGTGAAGGGGAGTATCGGCTGGGTTCTGCTCTGAAGACTCCATGCCTATGGCGGAAGGATCTCATCAACCTTCCGAACTGGACGCCTCCGCCTCCTCCTCCTCCTCCGGCGAGTCAGGGCACTCCGCCTCCTCCACCGGCGAGTGACGATCAGGGCACTCGGCCCCCTCCTTCTCCGGCGCGTGGCGGCACTCCGCCTCCTTCTCCGCCTGCGCCGGCGCGCCCGAGCAGCCAGCCTCCTCCTTCTCCGCCTGGTCAGCAAGGGCGGAAGAGACCCGCCGCCGCTCCGGCTTCTATGGCGCGTCGCAGTCCTTCTCCTCCACCTCGTAAGCAAGGAAAGAAGACATCCGCTCCGTCTACTCTGCCGGCGTCTAGCAGTACAGCTAAAGGCGGGAGGAGATACAGATTCGGTCCTTCTCTGAAGACTCCAGAGAAGTTACCGTACGAGAGGAGCGAGGAGGAAAACGCGAAGATCGCGCAGACCGAAGTGGATGACTGGTTTCAAGGGTTGAAAGCAAAGAGACATCCACCTCCGGAGGAGAAGGTAGATCCGGTGAAAGGGAAGCGCACTCTGGCTGCCCTGACAAAACCACCCAAGTCTCCGCGTAAAGACAACTATGAGCGCATTATTGGAAAGGCATTTGCCGAAGCGGAGAGGTCGGGAAGTACTAAAAGTGATCAAAGGATGAAAGAACGACGAGCTGGGAAACAAATTGCCCAGCTCGGCGAACAAGCGAAGCAATCGTGCCCCCCGCTCAAGGTGCCTGCTAGCGACATCGTCGATCCGAGGATGGTGCCCGGTTATGGCAATCCTGCAAATTACCTGCCCGACGATGTACATTATGATATCTTGGAGGTGCAGATACAAAGATACGAGTACGGGAAGCCTCTCGTCAAAGATGAAAGTTCTCTATCAACGATGATGCGAAGCTTGCATGATTGGTACATGAAAACCTGCAAAGAGTCTGAGGGGAGGAATACTTTGTATATGAGAGTTAAAAAGGAGCATGACCTCCTTGGAATTGAACTGTTGCCTATTCCATTTGAGGAGTTCTATCAGTTTTTCAATCAATTGGCCATCGATAAAGCAACGGTCACCTCCTACTGTCTGTAAGTAGTACTACTTCCGTCATTAAGTCTCTCTATATAACTCAGCCCTTTCATTTGCATGTATTTATAATTATCCTCACTATATTATGCAGATTGAAGATCGCCGAATTGAAGAAAAGACAAGCGGGAGATATTGGGTTCATTAACACGTATCTCATAGATGCAACTGAGGTTCAATATCGTGCCCAAGAAACCGAGGCCAACTTGCTACGATCGTTGGAAATAAATGAACACAAAGATATAATACTCTTTCCTTACAACTTCAAGTGAGTGTTACTGTCTTGTGGCATATTCGGTTTCCTTATTAGTCCAGGTTATAGTAATGTAATATTGATGAGTTATGCATGTGTGCGCAGCTACCACTATATTCTCCTAGAGATTAAGCTTGAGAAGGGAGTAGTAACTGTCTTAGACTCCAAGCGAAAAGATCCCAAGGAGTATGCGGACATGACTGAAATGCTCGAGAAGTAAGTTAAATCGATCATTATCCACCATATCAGCAACTTTGTTCATTTCTGATATCAAGTAATTGTTTTCTTTGTATGGAAGGGCTTGGAGAAAATTCACCAAAAAAGCTCCGGGACTACCGAAGAAGCTGCAATTTAGGCACCCGAAAGTAAGTACTATATAGTAGCATATTCCAGGCATCTCCTAGTGATTCAAGCGCTAGTTTCATCAATACCATTTAGCATGCTTGCTAATTATCAGTTTGATTGACCTCTATTTCTTGTAAAGTGGTTGTGGCAGGAATAAGGGAATGATTTCTGTGGATACTACATTTGCGAGTCCATCCGCCACACGACCTGTGAGCGGGGCTACTCCGACAAACAATATGAAGTGCGTAAATAACAATATTCACAATTTTATTTTATTACCATCATTTGTGTTGAGTTTCATTCATTCATATATATATATATATATGTATGTATTGACCCCCTTCTTAAAATTAGATGTTTCGGTTGCGGGATGAACTCCTAGCACCAGATCGCATGCGAGCAATTCAAGAGGAATTGGCGGCATTCTTTCTTGACCACGTGATCGCTGAAGACGGAGAATACTATGTGGACCACGCGTCCGTATTTTAGGAGATTATATATTTGTAAAAGATAATTATTGTATATATGTAGCCGGTAGTGTCGGATAGATATACGAGAACTTGTTTGTTCGACCAATCTCTCGGAGAAGGAGAGGTGGTCGATATCACTTCTCTCTGTATGCATATATGTTCATGATGATCTTCTGTTTGCTTACTAGCTAGCTAGCGTGTCTAGCTAGTCCTCTCTATACGTATGTATGTATGGTACGTAGCGTCGACCAAGCACGGACAAAAGAGAGGACACTTCTCTCTATTAATTAGCTAGCTATAGCACAATATATGAAACACCTAAATTAACCCCCCAAAACCCCCAAACCCCCCCTTTAAAAAAAAACAAAAACCACAGCCACATAAACGCTGACGCGTGGATGCCTATTGGTCCCGGTTGGTGCCACCAACCGGGACCAAAGGCCCTCCTGCCTGGGCTCAGGGGACAGGCCACGTGGAGGCCCTTCTGTCCCGGTTCTGGATTGAACCGGGACTAAAGGGGTCAGGGCATTAGTACCGACCCTTTAGTCCCGGTTCATGAACCGGGACTAAAGGCCCTCACCAACCGGGACAATAGGCCCTTTTTCTACTAGTGGGGGGGGGGGGCGTCACGGGCGGATCGACACGAACACAGGGGTCGGGGATCAGGGTGGAAAGCGAGGCGCTTGGCGGGGGACTCCTCCTTGTTGGTCCATGGGGAAGTATGTTGTAAAGAAGAGAGGGCACCATGGCGAAGGTGATATGGGCGTCATCAGGTTTTAATGGAGAGGGCTCTAGCGAGAAATGTCCCGCTACGGCGGGAAATCGGCTGGGAGGGAAGGGTCCGACAGGAAAAGGGAAGGGTGCATCGTGGGGTGGGGCTTTCGTGTTGGGCCCGCGTCTTGGAGATAACATGACGAATAGTCTGGACAACCACATTTCTCCCCCGCATATGGTTTGGATTTGGGAAGCCCGGACTATCGAGACGGTTGAATTGTTGGAAGCTTATTGGGCGCCCGTTTGATGTCCAAAACTCAGATGTATGAGTAAGAAATGAGCTTCGACCTTGAAGACGACCTTAATCATTTGTTTGATTCATTTATATGCGTTGTAGCCCGTAGCAACGCACGGGCGTTCTACTAGTCTCTGTAAAAAGCCCATTTGATTAGCCAGGAGCCACATCGCCAAGAGGGAGGAGAAGTCTGAGGCAAGGTGGTCGGCGTTGATGATGAAGTAGGACATTAAACTCGACCTTCTCAGGACCAACGTCGCCGCGAAGAAGAGGAACACCAACCTGGCGTTGCTGATGGGAGCAAACATGGCGACGAAGGACCAGCAGGTGAAGACGTGGTACCTGGCGGAGCGCGACCTCATATTGAACCAGATGCCGTGACCGGCGGCGACCACTGCCATGCCAACGCCGAGCACTGTAACTGCGCCCACTCCTACGCCGAGCACTGCAACTGCGCCCACAATGCCTACGCCAGCTCTCCACCCCTATGGTAGAGGAGCCTGCCATTTGAGTTCCATGTTTATGGTTCCTACCCTTTTGATCGTCGGACTTTGGCTATGTTCGATCGCCGACCCGTGACATGATGATCGCCGACCTGTGGCACGATGATCGCCGAATATGTGTCATTTTTTTGGTAGCGGGAAAGAGAACTTTGAATTTTTGTGCATTTGGGGGCCGAAACCTGGGGGCGCGGCTGGAAACGTGTGCCCCCCCCCCTCCCAAGCCGAAAAAAACGTCAGCGCAAACGCACAGAGGCCTTCGCTGGATACGCTAGGGGACTAAACGGCTGGAGATGCTCTTAGCTATCAACGGAGAGATCGTTGGTAAACAGGGGGGGGGGGGATGGTAGTTGAAACCAGAAACATGTATAACCGCGGCCTGCAGCGCCAGATCCCATCAGGGAGGAGATTAGCTTTTCTTTTTCTTTTGAGAACTGGGAGGATATTAGCTAGAAAGAGGCTCGTAAATTCTCTGTAAAAAGCCCATGCGATCAGCGAGGGGCCCATTAGCGCGGAACCTCCAAATTTCTCTCCAGAAACCCTTTCTCGCCCCCGCCCGCCGATTCCCTCGAGGAGTCCCTCGCACGGCGCGTCCAGGTGCGCCGCCTCCTCCCTCCTCCAGCCTTTCTCGCACGGCGCGTGGTGTCTTCCGCCGGTCGATTCTCCCGCGAAGTTCAGGTGCGCCGCCTCCCCCTTCCCCTCCTCCGCCCCTCTCCCCCATCTCCCCCACCCCCCGCCGCCTTTTCTGCGGGAATTGTCCTTTTGTTGACGAGCACTGCTCTAGGGACGATAGTTTTTCAGACGAAATCTGGACGATAGATCAGATCATCCAGTAAAATCATTTCGCAAATCAGCACCGTTCAAGATAGGCATCGTCAAGATTTCGTCCGTGCACTATCGATCGTTTGCAGAGCAGTTTCTTTTGCTGACCGGCAAAAGAAATCCCCATCCATGGCGCATGAACTGGCCAGTTCCCAAAAGTTCTTTGTTTCAGCAGGTAGGTTGCGTGTTCGACAGTAGTTCTCGACTCAATCCGTTTTGTTTTTGTGCAGAATCTCAGTTTTTTCAAGATACGTGGGCACGGGACGGGTCGGGAACAGCGAGAAATTCAGACCCAGGTAAATCCAGCAGTCATTGCCACACCAAAGTTTTCCAGTGGTTACTATTGGTGGTATTGTTTCATGGTGAGATTTATGCGCTATTGCGCCGCTCTATGCACAATCCAGTGGTTAAGTCCAGGGCAAAGAAGAGAAACCAGATTTGTCTTCGTTTATGTATTACTAACCACATACATTCCTAAATGTCGATACATCTTCAGTTATGCACAGAACACAAGTAAAGGAGTGTAGCGCACTTAGGAAACTGGTGTTTCTCTCCTTATTGCTATTTTGTTGCAAATATCACATATCATTCAGCGTATGTGTATAAGGGGAAAAGCCCGGTAAAAAGAAGTTCCAATAGACTTTCTTGGTATCATACATAAAGGGGCGGACAGAAGGGAGAGGCTTGGACTTTCTTGATTATGGTGGTTTCAGTGCACATTTCACTAAAACACATCTGATTATAGGATAGCACAACATCACGGTAAAGAAAAGCAAACTTGATAGCCATATGGTCCAATCCCATTTTGCAGTTCGCTTATCAAAGCTCATCTTTCATTAAGTTGCCATCTCCACTGAACCTAGGCAAGCTGACAATATTTTTCCATATCAAATTCCCTAACCCCAACTTACCTTGGTCTCTTTTGCTAATTAAGCCTTAGGACTATTAGGTAAAGATGTAACTTAACTGGATGAACATATCATACAATCTATGGGTAATAATTAAGGGAATGGAGACAAGTTTAAAAGAAGAATCATAGTCAAAATAATCTGCCTATTTTACATGATAGACATGTTTACGAACGTGGGATCAATGGTTTGCCCGTGCTTGCAGTATTCAATTGTAGTAGTGGGATTATGATGCTAAAAATTCCTTCTATTATCCTCACAGGCCACCCAATGTTTGAGTTGCAATTTTTATTCTGCCTCTGCCTACCTTTTTTTTAGAACCCTCGGTTTGTGTCTATATATTAAGATATAGAGGCGTTACAATTACAAGAAGATATTCAAAGGTCTCAGATATAGCCACGCCACAACCGCAACTAAGGCTAAGTAATCATTCTCATTGGACTACCATTATCTACCAACATCCGTTGTTGGCATTGATCTTTGATTTGGTTAGTTACATTTTCTGCTGACATGAATTTTTCTTGAAATCACACTGATTTCTTTCCGGTCAAATATATTGCATGGTGCAGTGGCCATCTAGTTGAAACCACCGCTAGTCCTAATGGGGAGCCAGTAACTAGTTTTTCCCAGTCAAATGGATTGCATGGTGCTGTGGCCACCAAGTTGAAACCACCCCTAACCACAGTGGGGAGCCACTATCTGGCTAGGCTCCATGAGGACTATAACATGTCATGCCTTGTAGGGGGCAACATCAATTCATCACATGGTACTGACGCACACCTCGCGAGAGGATACACAACCGACTAGGAGGTGGTTGATAGTTTTTGGTGACCTTGTGCACAAAGGACACACATCTGGATGTGGAAGGGCGGGAGGCCGCAACATGCTAACCTATCAGAGGTCCAACATCTATCTAGCAGTGCAGACCAAGCAAAAAAGCTTATATTTGGGCGCATCCCAAGGTTTCACACTAGTGCAGGCATGCAATACTGAAGCCCAGGGTACCTTGTAAGCAATACACCAGGCCTACTAGGGAATGGCGCAAGTTCAGTCGGCATTTCCCAGTGTCGAACTTGATCCGCACTATCACACTCAACCATAATCATGCGCAAGCCCGAAGCCCCCACGAACACTTCTAGAAAGTGTCGAAGGTAGGCATGGTCAACATGCATGGTCATACCTAACTACCACGGCATTGAGCATGTTGATGACTAGCATGAAAAGCATCAAAGATTGGTCCCCCTATTGTAGGACACAAGCATGCCAAATGAGGTCCCTTGGGCTACCATTGATGAGGACCCGAGCTAAAGGTGCACGAAAACAACGCAAATTGCTCCCTCTGCCTCAGACCAAACCGAATTGAAGTGTACGAGATGTCGAGCTTAATGAGAACGACATCAACTTCCTTTCCATGCATCATCTTGACCATTTGCTGAACCAGGAAAAAGTTTCGGAATGCTATGGCCCTTCGTAATTGCCCCCTTGTTTGCTGCGTCAAGCTCAGGCAGACGAGACACAAGCCGATTCTCCATCATCTTAACAATGAGCTTTGAGGAGTGAGCTAGGCTAAATACGATGGAAATCCCTTTCATTTGTCTCCAAATCTTTCTGTGGAAGCGGTCTCCAGAAAGCCTGGATGAGAAGGTGTAACAAGCTTCCACTGAGATGGTACACTTTTACCATAGCCACCAAGAAATCAACTTTGACTGTTACTCAACGGGATTTGAAGAACACGGGCAAACACTCGTCCAAAGCCCAGAGTCATGTCCTCGGGCAAAGCACGGATCATGGCTCACACCTCCCTAGAGAGAGGTAGCTTGAGCTTGGACAGGTTTATCGCTAGATGCAGCTCAGTAGATCAATGCAGTTGGCGCGTTCCATGGGTTCGCCGAGGATGGACGAGAAAAGTGACGAAGCGAGAGCTTCCATCTCTTGCTACGACAAAGCCATTGCACCATCTAACCAAAGCTCGGAATGGAGTTCAGTTCACGACGCTTGCTCACATGGATGTGAAAATAATTGCATGTTCGTGCCCCTCCTTCATTCACAACAGGCGGAATCGCTACCACACTGTTGTTCCTTCAGGAGAGGCGATGCCTAGAAAGTTGTGTTTGAGCTTAATTACGATGAAGACACAACTTTTTCGGTTGAAAGCCGATGTAATTCTCCGAGTCACCTTTGGTGGCTAGATCATTTCTTTATGGCTTGTTTCTAGATCTTTTTGTGTTAGCCTACATACATTCAGATGATTTGAAACCCTAGTTCATGATAAAAGATGCAACCCTTCTAATGTAAGTGTTGGCTATTTAGGTAAATTTGCATGACTGTTTGTTATGCCTATGCGTGACCGTATCTTGAACTTTTGATATTTTAACCCGTATGAATCTAGCTATGCATTATGTGTGTGTGTGTGCGCGCGCGCGCGTTGGTGACCATTTGGCACACGAATACATTCATTTTCGTAATTAATTAGTTGACGGACAAATATGCATGTATCTCAGAATATGAGCTCAGGTGTTGCATCTATCACGTGTTGAGGTTTACTTGGTTGCTAGTGCTCAAATGAGTTAGTATAGTGCTCCTAAATTGTTCTTTATGTGTACATTTGTTGTTATTCCTAATCTTTGGTATTCCTCTTCTCATCAAGCAAGATCCAAAATGAAACTCAATGCTTGAATGCCAAATACAACACCTTTTCCATATGTTCCATATTAGAGGGCATATCGTTTTTTTTCTAAGACCAGTGACACCTCCAGGGGGCACAATGTTCCTTGACGCTTTCGGCTCCGAGGGTTCTTTTACCTTGAGCCTCCACTCCGAGGAGGGGAGGTGGTCGAGGACTTGGCCGAGCGTCGTCGGCGGCGGATTGGATGACGCGTGTGCGGTCTGTTTTGGTCAGGGTCACGACAATACCTATGGAAACCTTGTTACTACTTCTCCTTCCTCTAAATGATAAGGTTCAATGGGCTTCTCGTGACGTTGGGGGCAGCGAACCACCCCCTTCACTGCGATCCGAACACTTCACCGGACCATTCAATCGCTAGGAGCGACGTGCGGTGTGTACAAAGGGTAGGGACGTAGTCAACGCGAGCTGATGACTCGCGCTTACTAGGCATTCCTTGCCGAAGACCAGCAATTGCAATGATCTATCCCCATAACGATGAAATTTTCTCTTTTCATCAAGCAAGATCCAAAAGGAAAACCAATGCTTGAATGCCAAATACAACAACTTCTTCATATGTTCCATATTAGAGGGCGTATCGATTTTTTTTCTAAGACAAGTGACACCACTAATTAGTCCTTGTGCTCACTCCCACACGCCTCAGGCCGCAGATGTTGTGCCAAAATTAACAGTGGGCTATAGCATGTTGCATGGTCACCATCAATTAGCATGCGCTTTGTGTAGGAATCAGCGGGAATTGCTCGCATGCATGGCCATCAACAATCAACACCATGTAACAATTAACAGGGAAAGGTTAATGGCAAAGTCAGTGAGGTGCTATTCAAAGAGTGCTGCCAACTATTCAAAGGGTGGTGCCAAGGCGAGGACGACTCAAGCACACAGGATAGTGGAGCATGTCGAGGAGAAGTGGATCGGTGGAGATAGGACACCTTGTTTTGTTTTGTTTTTGAACAGGAAGGAAACCAACAAAATAACACCCTTTAATATGGGATGAAGGGGTAATAATTACACACGTCTAATTGAAATTAAATATATATTAGCGATATTACAGTCGAGGAAAGGAAAAGGCACCATGAGCTTGAGATCTTGTTTCTATTCTAACTTGACCAAAATAACACATAACATTTTTACTTGCTTGCATAGGTGTTGCATATCTTACAACATTTCTAGACCATAGATTAGTATGATTTTTTCTTGGTTGGATAATTTGGTACTACTTGGGAAGATAGAAAAAGAAAATGAATTGATTTGTGACTCATGACAGGTTCTAGTGTGGCAAGAACCATGTGTTTACTAACTCTCTAGGAGACAATGGCAACATGTCTTGATCTTTAGCCTCAAGGTAATCCTTGGCTTGATTGCTATCTGAATATCTCATTGGAAGAGCAGAGGAGATGAAGAAAATGAGGGAGTTTAGGAATTGGATGTGCAAGATATTTCCCACCCTGGCATCCCTAAAATACTAGCTGTTAGATGTACTTCATGTGGAATTGTCTTGCCATGGTGATTTATCTTCTTCTGACTCTTGCCCTCATCTTTGTTCTAAACATTCCACAATGGAGTGATTGTTTTCCCACGCTCGAAGCAGGCCTATTGGTTAGACTCTTCTTTGAGCTGCCCGAGTTCTTGTGTTGTCTTGACCAAACTTCTTATCTCTTTTATCATTCTTTGACATACTAAGAATCTATCACTAAAATGGTGACTGTCCTTGATATCTTGGGAATCCACTTATGTTTATCATCTTTTCTTAATGCCTGGTATTTGATGCCATGTTCTTAGTGTGAGATGTTGAGGCCATAAGCTTTTCCATGCGTTCCATTGTTAGCTCGTGGGCGATAATCCTCCCAAGCACCTTCGTGGGAGTGAGCTTGTTGAAGTTGTTGTGATCATGAATGAGCATGCCCGAGTACTGCTAATGATATAATTATTTATTTTTGTAGCTTAGTGTTGATATTGAGGTATGCACTTTATTTAACTTAGTTGAGTTTGTGATTCTTAATCTTCTGAGTTGATACAAATTTTTATTGGTGTAGTTGCGTGGCTTAGAATGGACCTAATACTTCCATTTAAAGTTGGAGATGCTATAGAGACAAGATCCTATGACGCTGGTTATAGGGGCGCATGGTTCCGTGGCAAGGTACAATGTGCAATTTCTTTAACTCTTGCTTTTTCATGTTTGTAAATACATCTCTCCTTTGTCAGTACATTTTGAATTACTATGCACATGTATTTTCATACATGATACTTTCGTAAGTAATACTCTCTCTATTCCATAATGTTGTGCATATAGATTTTTGGAAATTTATAAGTTTGGTAAACTATGACCAAGTTTGTAGAGAAAATTTCTAAATTTATGATACGAGGTATATATCATCAGATACATCATGAGCCCTACTTTTATATTGTATTTATTTGGTATTAGTAATGTTAATACTTTTCTCAATAAATCTAATCAAACCCTACAAGGTTTGACTTACCAAAAAGTCTATATGCTCTATTATGGATTAAAGGAAATATTATTTACTTTTCATGGTCACTATAACAAATTTCAAAGGTTAATAACTTAATCTTGTAGCTATATCTCTGAGTTTTGCATCATCAAAAAAGTACTGCCTTTGTTCGGGTTTATTAGGTCCTCCCCAAATCTTAAATTTTGAGATTACAAGGCCCCTCATCTATCCTCTCTCCTAACTGCATCGATATTTACTCAGTTTCTCTTGGTTTCCAAATCAGTGTTAATTCCCTTGCATTCATGCAAGCCATTCTGCTTATCTCATTTTGTGGTAATCCATCTCATATGCTCCAACTAGGATATTTTTACTTTTGAGTTTGGACAAAGGCCTATTTTGTTTTGCATTATGAGATGGGATGTTGCTAAACCATCTCAATTTTATTTCCAGCTCACCGACATGCGTATCAGGGAAGGTCACCTGGAGTGTCAGGTGGAGTATATAGACTATCCAGATGAAAGTAAGTAATTGTTTTTGCCGATAAATCAAGAATCCAATAAAATTATTTTCTTCTGTTGAATTTGTTATTTCCTACTCTAGGTTTGTTTGAGTGTTTGTCTATTTGGATAATTGTTTTAATTCTTCCGCCCAATTTTTTTGAAGAGAAGATATGCTGATTACTGTAGTCAAGGCTATCTTGAGCTGACGGCGAACTTTACAAAAACTTGTAGCTTAGCTCCCTTCCCACAACCTACATTTCTTGTAGCTTACTGAAGCAACACAAGGTTGTGGAGTAGCTCCACACTGTTGCAATAAAGTGTACATCACAAGTGTTGAAGGCATCATGAGTTCAATCCACACCTGTAGGCCTATGGTTGAGGCAGCTCGATTGGCCACATTGGTTGAGCGAGAGCGCTTGACCTGAGTGGAGCATAACTTGATGGCGCGTCCTCGGAACACTCCTGGCACTAGTCTGTCTTGAAGGCGCCTGTTCTCAATTGCTGACGCGGGAGCCTACCCCGCTCCGCACACCGCAATGCAAGTGGCAACCAATCAGATAGCAGATTTAATTTAGCCGTTAGGTTCAACGGCAGATGATATTCGTCATGTTATTGCTTTGCCCATAGTCGCTTTGTGACAAAATGTGACAAAACTAGGTGGACACGCAATCGCATAACTGTTGCATTCCAAGTCGGCTCGATCTGATACCACAACACTGAGCCACAACCCTCATGTGGGCCATAGACCCAATGCTTTGCCACCTCGTCGGCGCGAATCTCCTCCTCGACCTAGTGACGTGTCTCGTCATGGGGATCCGACTCCACCACGCCGCGAAGATCCATCGTGTGCCTGAAGATATTCACCTAGCCACAATGATTATTCACCTCGCCACCAAGATGTTTAACCCCCGTGTTATGACTACTCACCACGTCACTGAGATGTGTCTCCTTGGCGTCATGGGGATTCTCCATGCCATAGGATGATCGACCTGTCCTAAGCAGGGAGGATTCGCTCATGGGTTGGATGATCACCGTTCTGATGCTCAGGATCATTTGGCCCAGAATCGGAGACGGGCAGAGCGTGGTTACTATGAAGGGGATATTAGTGCTTCCAGTTCTTCAGGTCCCTTGTGTTTTAGCCTGAATGGCGTCCGATGGTGATAAATACAATGAACACTCCAAACCTAAAACTTGGCTTGATTATCTCGTTCAAATTGGTTGTAGTGATGATGGTGTTGCTATGAATCACCTCCCACTGGTGCTGGAGGGGTCAGCTCGAGCTTGGCTCAACCACTTGCCGCCCAACGGTATTTTCAGTTGGGGAGATTCTCAGAGGGTTTTTTGTCAAAAAAATATGAAGGCACTTACAAGCGGCCTGATGGATTGACGAAATTGTAGTTGTGCATCCAGAAGCCCAATGAAACCACTCAGGAGTATATCCAGAGATGGACTACACTTCATAATTTAGCAAGGCATCATATATTGCAACCTGTGCCTGAAACTTGGTTGCTTGGAAGTTGGCACCCTGGGCCGACTGATGGAAATAGCAAACAGCCATGCAAATGGCGGGGAAGAGGAGCGAACCCTTAGAGGCAAGGTACACACAGAGCCGTCTCATTAGAAGAATAACAATCAGTCAGGGCCAAGCATGAACAACAGTAATAACAGTAACAACAAGCGCAAGTCAGATGCGAAGATGGTGTCAGCGGCGCCGAGTTGGTGGCAATTGCCAATCAAAACAAAGGAAAAGGAAACCAGAAGGAAGAGTGGATGCCTCGTAAAAAGGCAGCCATAGAAGGTGATATTCTGGACAAACCGTGTATCATCCACACCACTAAGGACAATGATGGAAATCTTGTATACCTGAACCTCACCACTCGACAGTGGAGGGCTCTAAAGAGGACGATCTCAGGCAAGTTGGCTGGGCGTCAACGCCTTCTGAAGGCAAGAGCAAAGACGAAGAGGAGGATGAACTGTTATTTAGAGAGAAAGGCGTACGCTTGATCTTAGCAGATCCGAGTCAAAATGTGTGTAAGCTTTGCAGTCGGGATGTGAATGTCATCGTAATCTCAACTACTAAATACTTGGATTGGTCGGAAATATCCATTACTTTTGATTAGTCAGATCATCTAGTGCATGTTTTGACTCCGGATCAATAAGAGCTAATTGTAGATCCACTTCTAAATGGTTACCGACCATGGTATGGACTAATGGATGGCGACAATGGGATAAATATAATCTACGCCAGCACACTGAAGCACATGGGCATTCCCTTATCCAAGTTGAATGTGAGCCACATGCAGTTCCATGAAGTGATCGCAGGAAAGAAGCCTCGGTCTTTGGGGCTAATTACCTTGGAGGTAGTGCTTCGTGAAAAGATTTTTTCAGAAAGAGAACCTCATTTCGAGGTGGTGGATTTCTAGAGTGCATAGCATGCAATTATTGGGCGATCAGCCTACACCAAGTTTAGGGCTTGACCTGTTATGTGTATCTGAAACTTAAGATGCTTGGCCCAAAAGGCGTGATTACTATCTTTGGCAATGTCAAGAGAGCAGAGAATTGCCTGCTGAGGGAGTCGGATATCGCTGATGCTCATATGGTGGCATTCGACCTAGACCAATACAAGAAGACCGCAAATCAGGCTGATCCATCTTCGAGATGGTAGATTTCTAGAGTGCATATCATGCAATTCTTGGGTGATCCAGCTAAAACATTAATACTTACCAGCAAGCTTCTCAGTGGATTAGTTTAGGTAATCCACCAAGTACCTCTCATTGTCTTTCATAGCATGGGTGATTCTTTCTATGTCTTGTTCATGATGGGCCTTCTCCTTGTGTTGAAGATCTTTCAGGCTAAGGAAGTTCATCTGAAGTTGCCGATTTTCAGGGTTAAGCTTGTCGTTCTTTTTCTTCAGGCTCTCAACTTCCTCTCGGTACAGCTTGTTAAGTTTAGCAATTTCTTCAAACTCATTCAGTTGATCTTCAACCTTCTTGATTTTCAGTCGAGTATTTTCCTTCTCGTTCGCTAGCCGGGCATCCCTCTCCTTCATAGCCTTGGCCAGCTCGACAACTTTTGCCTCTAGTCTCTTTTGGATGGTTTCTGCACATATTCAATTCTCTAGTCAGTTGATCAACAATCTATTTTCAGCATGTGTATCTGTCGGAATCAGTTAGGACAGGGATCAGAAATAAGATTAACTAAAGATAGTCCAATTTATGGAACTTATCGCCATTGTAGTCTTCTCTTTTTCAAGTCGGTTGTTCTACATTAGCTCCTGCTCCAGTTAAGATGCAATTGATCCCTTTTCCGCAAATCATTGTACATGCTCATAGATTTTCTGTTCAAACAGAAGATGAAAATTAAAATGGGAGAGCAGTTCATTCGAGACTTCAACACTAACTGATTACAACTAATCACTAGGAATCTCGGGGGCTACACCCAGTGGGCGCACCGCGCGTGCCCCCACTGGAAGAAAAGTCCTAAGACAAGAATTCAACTTTATTTTAGTAGGTTTTTTGGTATACGGCTGGTTGTCATGGGCTTGAAGCTTAGAGAGCCAAGTCTATGAAGTTCAAAAAGTAATTACTTCTAATTCAGTCGGTTCATCAGAATTGGCTGATTGCTATGGTCTTGGTGCATAGATAGCTAAGTCCATAAAGTACAAATATTCTCTACTACTTTAAAGACTTTGACCAACTGCTAGCAGTCAATCGTAGCCTCTGGGGCTACACCCAGTGTGTGCACTAATTGTGCCTTCTACTAGAAGAAAAGCACAAACTAAATTCGGTCAGATGACGGACATCTAACAGATAGCCATGGGCTTGGAGCTTAGAGTGCCAAGTCCGTGAAGTTCAAAGAATTTGTACTCTAGTTTAGTCGGAATTTGGCTGATGTCCATGGGCTTGGAGCTCAGAGAGCCAAGTCTATGAAGTTCAAAAAATAAATCCTACTTCTACTCTTGCGACTGCGATCAACTACCAGCAATTAATTGGATCCTCAGGGGCTACGCCCACTGGGGCTAGAAAAGCACAAACTAATTCTATCGGATCTCTGGCATCCGAGTGGTTACCAATGGGCTTGGACTAAGAGAGCCAATTCTGTGAAAGTTGTGCCAACAAACCTGCAATGGCACATAATTTATCCGAGACTGTCAACACTAGTTTTCCATATGTGTAAATTATTTCTTTTATATACTGACAGAAAGGAGATGGAGTAGACTATACAAAGTTCCCCCAAAATGTCGTAATCAGAAAGCAGGTCAAAATAGGGAGATCATGTTACGACCTGCTTTTCCTCAGTGGTGTTGGGAGAATGATATTCTTGAGCATTGGCCACAGACGGATGTTCTAGCAGTTGTAAGCAGTCCTTGGAAAGTAGGTGACTTGATTGACTGGTGGTACAATGATTGTTTCTGGACTGGCAAAATTATCGAGTTTCTGGGTGAAGACAAAGTTAAGGTAAGAATTTATATTGGTGAACGCAAATGGCACTAGGTTGCTCCTTTCATGAAATCAAATACCTAGCCATTTTTATGTGAACTCATGTTAATTGTTTTGTTCAAAAGGTTAACAGATTTTCCATTTTCAGAAAATCACATTAGGGTTGGAGTATGAATGGATATTCTTCTTTTTTTTGCATATAATGATTTCTAAAGTTGTTATGCTTTTTTTTGACCTGATGCAATTTATTATGCTTTTTTGATCGGACACAAGTTATTTCTTGTTTAGGCTGGACTCAAGTTTTATGCTTGCTATACCCGCACATAATTATTTAGTGAACATGTTGCACACATGTTGATTTCAAGTCGTGCTTGCTATATTTGCACAAAGATTATACTATATATTCTTGTGTCGTACCGGTGCATGGGGATAATGTGAAATGGAGAAAGGACTACAAGTTGTAAGCTATCAAACAAGTAATGATCCTTAGTGCTAAGTCACAAGCATTTCTTAAAAGAAAATTCATATTCATAACACTAGGAGAAGAACCACAATTTTAAATATATATATATATCTACCACTGGTGTTGTTGGTACCAAACTTTGCTCGTGCTATAGATGAAAAATTTATAGCGATCTTACCCTAAGTATGAGGGGTATGGCATCTGAAAGAAGGCAATGCTTTCTATTCGAGAAAAGGATTTGAATGTCTCTATGCACACATGGTTTGTTGTTTTGTTTGTAATGTAATATTTTCTTGTTTGGATTTTATTTGTAGTGATAATAAACTTATTTCCCTTTTCATTGCATGAGTGTATAATTTACAATACTTGCATTTGTTGCTTCGTTTGGTGGTGCATTTAAAATGAGTTGTATTGTACTTTTTCTACTTGGTCCTTGTCTACAGATAATTTGTCCTGAGATACCAATAGGTGAAGGTGGATGCTGGGCTGCCGATACCAAGGACCTTAGGCCAGCGCTTGATTGGTCCCTCTTAAAAGGTTGGATCGCCCCTCTTTCACAGGTAACTGCACCGTCATTTACTGCTTGATGAAAATTCCTATTTGATCTCATACTTTATAGTACTATAACAAGTTTTCTGAATACCAACGTGCACATTTTACAAGGTTTGTAAAATCATGTGCAATTAATAAGATTCTACAACGTTTGTTAAAGGTCATATGCAAGTAACATGTTCTACATCATAGTTTCAAATACACAGTCAGCTAAATGATGTTGATTGATAATTAGTTAGCATACCCTGTTTGTTCCCTAAAGAAGACTAATAATATTTTCCCTAGTGGGAGTATTTTTATGGTTAAACGTGTTGTGTTCTCAATCTTCCATTTTGTTCAGGATGGTTTAATACCCTCTTGTTTTTCATTTGATGCGAAATTTACATTTAGTAACTATAATTGGTCATCAGGATTTCTATGGAATTCCTCACGGGTATTCTCGTTTGTTGAAGTTGAATTTTTGGAGGATACTTGGTGTTCTTGGTATTTATTTCTTCCCAAGTCACAAAACGCAAAATTATGCTAGTTGGGATATTTTTGTTTGGTTAATGATAATGGATTCCAGTGTGACCCTTCTTTGGGAGAAGAGTGATCAAGCTTTCTGCCTCTTCTCACTGTTGTTTCTTACATTCCATTAACATGCTTGATAATTTTGATCCAATAGGGATCTACAAGTCCAAGTCGTGTAAGATGATTCTCTACTATGAAAAACCATAGAGAAGAGCACTACTAGTAGTTATTATCAGCAAGAGCAACCTTTTCTTAGTTTGGTTTTTACTGAGTGTCTACTTGATTATTGTTTTCAGTTTTTACCATCCCCTTATTCCACAGTTTGCCCCATCTAACAAATTTAATCCCTTACGTGGTTTAGTGTCATGTGGCATATGATAGCCTATGAAATAAAACACAAAGGTGAGGAAAAGACAAAAATGGATAAATCAGATAATTCTTGACTTATGGGGACGGGGGTAATATGTTGAAAGTTACACACGTGGAGTGTTGATGCCAACGAGATATAAAAAGTCTACTTGGCCCCCTTAGGTTTTGTGTTCTGGCCCCTCAAGGTTTAGACCCTGATCAACCCCCTGAAGTGGTTTTGGTGTGTGGCATCACACGTGGGGTGTTGACATGTATTAGTTGCCAGTATGGGCTATCATATCACATTGGATCTGAGTATCATTGAAATAAAAGTGTTATTACTCTCTTTATCCCTAAAGCCCAAAAAAGGAAGAAAGCATCACATCCTTGGCAGCATATCCTGTCATGGTGGCAAAATGACCCTCAAACATCAGATGGGGTTATTTGGATGGTGCTATCCAATAGTGAATACATGTTAGAAATCCGAGGGGAAGACAATCATACAAGGCCAACGATCACAACAATATGTCATAGAGGCATTACGTTTGATGACGGAGTTTGAACACGAGGCCTACACCTTCAATGCAGGACTACGAGTGCTCCTGTCCTTTCATATTGCTAGAATATCACACGTCGGTTGACCAAGCGTCAACACATGCTACCCACTCCCTTAGCACATCTCTGCTATTATGGGCATTGGTTACATTCCCCACAATATAAATGTCATTAAATTGCGAGTAGTGCTAAAATATCAGAGGCACATACCCTGTGGGCCTGACAGACCAAGTCGACCAAAGAGTGCCTATGGGTCCCCGAGGTCTAGAGCCAATCGTGCAAAGTTGGGCACTTGGAGGGATAAGGATGTGTTGAAGTGTATCAAATCCTATGAATAGTAATAAGAAAAGAGATGTCCTTTGGTCCACATCTTAGGATATTTCCATTGAGTCTAGGCTAATGTTTATTTTCCTTTGAAATGTGGAGGATAGGAAGAGTTCCTCCATAGGAATAGGATTATATTCCTATAAACCAAAGGACTCAAAAAGAATTTTTCCTATTGAAATATATCCTATAGAATTCCTCCAAAATCCCTCCAAACCAAACAGTGAATTGCCTAGCCTTTCCATGAGTTTGGATTTTTGGTTGCATTGGCTAGTGCATGAAACTTAACACGGTAGGAGAGTCTAAGGTCTTGAGTTCAAGTCCCGCCTTTCGCATTTTATCCAAACATTGTTGTTGCCTCCCCTGTGTTCACGTATAGCCCTCCTGAGCCGTAGCTCTAAGTCTATTCCCACATCACACGTGAAAAGGGGTGTTGAAGTGTATATGTAACTTGCCCATTTCCATGAGTTTGGATTTTGGCTGTGTTGGCTAGTGCATGAAGCTTAACATGGTATTTATCAAGGCCTAACTTCTTTAGTTCAAGTCCCAGCTTTCGTGAATTATCCAAAAAAGTGCTGCTGCCCCCTCTGTGTCATGTATAGGCCTCTTGTGCCATACCTCTAACTCTATTCACATGTTGACTTCCCGCGTCACATGTGGGATGGGGTGTTGAAGTGTATATGTGGAGTGCTTAACCCCTTTAATGAATTCAGACTTTTGGTTGCGTTGGCTAGCGGCACGCTAACTCCAGGATTCTATTATAACTAGAAGATGTGTTCCTAATTTTCTAGAGGATTAGATAACCGAATATTCAAGACTTCATGCCGAAGGACTCAAAGACCTCTGCCAAATACTCAAGTCATTTAGATCACCATTCTTACAAAAATCATAGAAGGACATAGGTCTATTATACATCTCAGGGGCATGAACTTGAGTAATCTGTCTTTATTTTCTCCAATGAGATTCCTTGGGCTCCTACCCACTATAGTATATTACATGACCCATGCTTAGTCATAAGACCGATAGTGAATTGATCGTTGATAGGGACTTAGAAGCCTCTCCCTAGCTCCATATAAATGAAATCGCATGAACTGCATGCTACAACCAAAGTATTCCAAAAATCCAAAGACTACACCTGAAAGGAAGAACAAATCTAAAGAGATTGGCCAAGCAAAAAGGCCGCAAACTACTAGTGGACCTGCTTTGAGGCATACAACCCTTTAACATTGACACATCCAGTTACTTAGGTGAGAGAGCTTCGCAAATGTTGGAGATCTTGTGACATTTCAGTGAGGCCAACGGTGACCAAGTAATCTCCAGAGGTAACGTAGGGCTTGATGCAACATTCTCGAGTAGAGGACATTGTTCACGTGCTGGAGAGCCAAAGAAAGGCTGCCTGAGGTCAGTTATCTTCAGCTTGTTCATGGTATCTACCAACACATGAGGAGGTGATCCCATCCCAGGCACAATCACCCACTCAGAACCAGTTGAGGCATCCTTAAGTTGGTTGATAGGGAGTTGCAGAAGGTTGATCCTTTGCCAAGATCATCCAAAGCGGGGACTTCGTTTTCAGTGTTATCAGCGCCTGTGCCCCTTAACTAGGCCACGATGAGAGCACCAAGAGGGAGTCTTGGGAAGGCTCGGGGGACATGCTTGTGAGTGTACAACGAGAAGCTCCTCATAGGAGTAGACCTCAATGGCCACGTGAGCACATCTAACACATTTTTTGATGGGGTACACTAGGGATTTGGCTATGGCAGAGGAATCAAGGAGAGGTATCCTTAAGCTCCACTTTCCTACAATATGATTGTAGCTAACACCCTCTTTAAAAAGAGAAAAACCCCCCATCTAGTGACTTTTAGTAGAGATCAACACTCTAGCTAGTTTGATTTCGTCCTCTTGAGAAGAGAAGACATATGTGCTTGCCTAGATTGTAAGGTGATGCCTGGAAAGTGTTGTCCCTCAACATATGCTTGTGGTGGCCGACTTTCGCTTTCAGATTCATGTCTAGCGGGATAAGTGCGCCAGAGTCGCTAGAATGAAGTGGGGAAGCTTAAGGGGGAGGGGGCAACTCATGCTTTCAAGGAGATGGGTTAGTAAGGAGGGCCCTTGGGAGAATGGAGGTGATGGAAAAAAAGTGGATGAAGATGGCGACTTGCGTTTGGAAGGTGGCTTTAGAGGAGTTTGGGTTGACCAGGGGAAGTAGAAGCGAAGCTAAAGATACCTAGTGGTAGAACAATTGTGTCTAGAAGGCTATTAAGGAGAAGAAAGACTGTGTCAGACCCTTGCATGTGGAAAGGAGTGCAGATAACATAAAGAAGTACAAGGTGGCAAACAAGGCCATAAAGCAAGCTGTTAGTGAAGCAAGGGGTTAGGTGTTCGATGACCCTCTACTACCGTTTAAACACAAAGCAAGGCAAAAGGAGCATCTATAAGATGGCCAAGATCCAAGAGAGGAAGATGAGTGATATAACCAAGTCAAATGCATCAAGGACGGAGAAGATAGACTTCTAGTGAAGGTGATGATTAAGCACAAATGGCGAGAGTACTTCGATAAGTTTTTCAATGGAGAGAATGATATCTCTACTGTTGAGCTGGACAAAGGAAGGCAAAAGGGACATCTATAAGATGGCCAAGATCCAAGAGAGGAAGACAAGGGATATAACCAAGTCAAATGCATTAAGGATAGAAAAGTTCAACTTCCGGTGAAGGTGATGATCAAGCACAAATGGAGAGAGTACTTCGATAAGTTGTTCAATGGAGAGAATGATAACTCTACTGTTGAGTTGGACTACTCCTTTGATGGTACTAATAGGTCAGGGAGGCTTTAAAAAGGATGAAAGGTGGCAAGGCGATGGACCCTGATTGTATCTCCATTGAGGTATGGAGAGGCCTCAGAGCCATCCTATAGTATGGCGTATGGCTAGCGAAGCTTTTCGCCCTCATTTTTTGGCAACAAGTTATTAGAAGAATGGAGACAGAGTATATTAGTACATGTGTTCAAGAACAAGGGGGTGTTCAAAGTTGTACTAATTAGCGTGGAATGAAACTATTGAGCCATATAATGAATCTATGGGAGAGAGTCATTGAGCTCTGCTTAAGAAGAAAGACAAGCATGACCAAAAGTCGGTCTGGTTTCATGCCTAGGAGGTTGACCATGGAGGCCATTTTCCTGGTACGACAACATATGGAGAGATATAGGGAGCAAAAGGACCTGTATATGGTTTTCATTGACTTGGAGAAGGCCCACCATATACTGTGGAATGTCATGTAGTCGGCCTTGGAGAAACACAAAGCCCCAACAAAGTACATTACCCTCATCAAGGACGTGCATGATAACATTGTGACAACTGTTCGAACAAGTGATGGTGACACTGATGACTTTTCTATTAAAATAAGACTCCACCAAGGTTGGGCTTTGAGCCCTTCTCACTTTACTTTGATGATGGATGAGGTCACAGGGGATATATAAGCAGATATCCTATGTTGTATGCTCTTTGTATGATGTGGTGCTAGTCATTGATACTCGGGCGGGGGTTAATAGAAAGTTAGAACCATGGAGACAAACTTTGGAATCGAAAGGTTTAATTTTAGGCATAATAGAACTAGGTTTCAGTACTACTAGGCAAGCAGTCTGACTCCATGATGTAGTCTGATTTACTCAAGGTCAAGCATGTTTATTTGGCCGGGAGAAAGATGATGATTGGCAATGGGACCCAGACTGACTTCCGGCGGGATTCCTAGTGTGGTAGCAATCCTAGAGTGCTATCTTTCTTGGCCTGTAAGATATTAGTTGTGACACGGATAAAACTATAGTTGATCTTGCCGCATCACAATGCTCTTTGAGGTTTAGAAGGTGGTTGTTGCCTAACTCGCAACAATAGTGTAGTGAAATTAGGACATTCCTGTATGGTATAGCTAGCCCTGAATGAGTCTACTGACTATACCAATTGGAGATTTTCTAGATCTGGAATGTTCTCTATCAAATCAGTTTACCAACATTTATTCACTGAGATCCGAATAGGTCTTTTAAGCCTTTATATAGAAAGCCAAGATCTCTCTGAAGATTAAAATTTGGCTCTGGTTAATCTGGCATAATGCAATTGCAACCAAAGATAACATGAAGAAAAGTAAGTGGTTGGAGACTTTTCCTGTAGTTTTGTGATGAGGTTGAATCCATACACCATCTTCTCTTTGTGTGTGTGGATCTCAATTTGCAACTCAGTTGGCCTTCTTGATAGGCCTACTTGCTTCGTGCATTATTTTTTATGGGCTGCTGATAAAATCCATTTGGGAATTATCATATACATATAGTTGGTATCATTGCTTTTTGTTGCGCCTTGTGGAGAACTCGTAAAAAATCTTGCTTTGATAAAAAAATGCTTGTGTGTGTCTTTTTGCGTCATTGGGCAGGTCTACAAAACGAGGCGGATAAATAGGTGCTGCTGGAGGGAGCTTCATCGATTCAAAATTCCACTGTCAGGGTGCATGAAGAAACTCCCACATCGCCCCCTGGGATCTCTGAAAGGGAAGTGGTGGAGGATGAGATTGAGGAGAATGAGGAAGATGTTCATCTTTGATCTCCACATCCTGGGCATGTCGCTATTGAGAAGTTTGGCTGGCCGGTCTAGTGTCTTTTCCTGTAGTATGTCAGTTTGATGATGGGCAACCTGACATCCTAGGCATGTCTTTGTTATGAAAAACGACATCTGGTTCTTGATTTTATGGTCTGGTCAATTTGGATATTGACATCCTGGGCATGTCACTGTTAATAAAGAAATTTGGCTGGCCAATCTAGTGTCCTTCCTGTCTAGTCTGTAAGTTTGATGATGTGCAAACCTGGCTTCCTGGTCATGTCTTTGTTAAACAATGTTTGGCTGGATGCTCTGGTTTCTTAATCTTGTAAGTTGTCACTTGGAGATGTGTGTCTCTTGTACGATGCGGTGCTTTGTTTCTTGATTTCCTGTAAACTAAATGGTTTAATAAAACTATTCTTCAGTTGTAATGGCGTGTTTACCTCTATATAAGGAGCTAATTAGTATGTCATATTTTGGCGTGTGCCACCTCATCACCAGAAATTATTTAGAATCTTAGCTGGATTGTGCTCTAGTTGGCTCCTCATCTTAACCAGCTGCAATTTTCAGCTGTCTCTTGTCCTTGTTAATTGAGATCTTAATTAATGAAGCATTATCCTTATGTATATATATCATTAGCAGTTGATAACTCTAGCCTCCTTGTCTCCATCAACAGGAGTCGGGAAATCGGAGCCAAGTATTAACTCCTTGCTTCCAGTGACTACCAATGCTTCCTCATCTCCTAAATTTAGTGATTCCATCTCTTAAAAAATGCCTGCCTTCCTCCTTACTAGTCAGTGTCCCTACCTACATCAGCTCCTCAGTCATCATATCTATCGGCGACCCCTCCATCAACGATGCAATCTAACATGTACTGGCAAGTCTTATTAATGAAAACTCTTAATCCGTTGAGGCATCGACTAATCCTTTTCCAGTAAAACCAATGCAACAACATGCCTTAGGGAGCTTTGCTATGATCACATGAGTGTCATAATTAACCCGTCTCTTTAGTTTTTTAGAATATGTATTTGGTGATTTTCTATGTTGCTAGAAACCCATTTCCCCTAAAATTGTTACTGATATAATTTTAAATATTATAGGATGAACGGGAGTGTTCTTACATGGAGTGGGTTGATCAAGAGTGGCCACAGTCTTTGAAGATGTGCATAGCAAAGCTCTAGAGCATGTATGAGGAAGAGAACAGAGCTAGGCTTAGAGAAAGTGTTGTCAACATTGAAGAATATTTGAAGATGTGGGATAAAAAGAGAAAGATGGAGAATGGGCTCAGATTTTTAAATTAGACTTTGCTAAGATGGTGTTAGCGAAGGAGGATGCACTTTCCTAGTTGGCAGTGCAAAACAGGTTCTTACTAAACTGAAAGCAGAGGTGGATAAGACGAGCCTGGATGATCTCGATTAGGGAAATGAATATATTGTTCTAATATTGTTCTTATGAAGGTGAACTAGCTATATGATGTACTGTGATGTTTTCAGGTAGCTATCATACTGTGATGTTATAATATATTTATGTGTCTGATATGAAATTGGCATACAGCTATTCGATATGAAATGTGAATTTGTGTCATAATGGAATAATTAATTGTAAACTAATAAACCTGCTAAATGGGTCATGGAACTTTGCAAATGGTTCTAGCAGTAAAAGCGCTTGTGATGGATAGCCCAATGCCATACAATTTTCTTCATCAAACCGCGTGTGATGTAGTGGAATAAAAGCAAACGGTAAATCGAGGCAGAGCGTGTGTGATTGATACACCTATCACACACGAGGGTATACATAAAACTGTGTGGGATGTATATACGAACGCAAACGTTTTCCCTGGATTGACTGTGTGGGATGTACATACAAACGAAAATGTTTTCTCTGGGTTGATTGTGTGGGATGTACATAAGAACAGAAACGTATTCCTTGGATTGACTGTGTGGAATGTACATACCAAATAGAAACGTTTGTTTGGGGCAGACTGTTGGGATGTACTTATGACCGGAACCGATCGGACCTGTATAACCGTATTTGATCGCTCGCCGGTCGCACACGACCTCATTTTGCCGAGCGTGTGTGACCAGAGGGCCTATCCCCGATGGTTTCTGGGTCGTGTGGGAAAGACCCCCCTATCACAGTCACTTACTAGGCAATAGTTCAAAACACCACTGCGGAAAGGGGTTAAAAATCGTTTGTATAGCACCTCGCTGTACCAGTGATTATGTCCAAACAAAATATTTCATCCATCATGTAGGACTTCATTTGCTATTTTTTGAGCTAAATGACCATGAAATTGAAAAACACTATAAATGAATTCAGAAAAGGTTGAAACTTGGCATGGTATCATCATTTCACACAAATATCATCTATACTACTATTAAACAATCAAATAAGAACTTCTTTAAGCACACCCCACAAAGCGTACACAGATCCAATACTACCGCACGATTAGGCCCACTAAAATCAATCTAACGGTTAGCCTTAACCTAAACCATTTTCTATGTGCACTTAGCAATTTACATTGACTGACCGTACTCCACGTGGAGGAAAATATGAAACTCCACGCCTGGGACATTAGGAAACTAATAATCACGGGTGCATCATATTCTAGGAAACTAAATCAGAGTGCATCCATCCTATTAGGAAACTAATCTCAGACAAATCCATCATATTAAAAAACTTATCTCGGACGCATCCATCCTATTAGGAAGCTAATCGCGAGCCTCCTGCCGCCATCATGCACATCAGTCGGATTTATTTTGTTTCATGACAGAGAAACCATATACCGCTATTTTGCCACATATATTTATTCTTATATACTTGTGCAGGTTCAAATAATCCAACATATCTGCAGTCATCAAACTTGAAGACATACTGTTTAAGGCCTTATTTGCACCGCCTCTTTTTCTTTGTCTGCGGCGCCTCTTTCCTCTAATAATAATAATGAATAACTTTTTCCGGATCAGGTATTACACTGTTACAAATGTATGCTGAAGCTACTCCTTACGACAAGGAAAAAGAGGATGAATGTTTTCTATCTTCACCAGTTTTGTAGCATGTTCCAAATTGTTGGCTCTTTCTTATTTGAGGATTCATCATGTTTTTTGTAATTTAGAAGCTGGCCTGAAAGCTTGATAAGGTTAAGCTTGACAAATACTCTGGAATATTGTTCCTTCCATCTTTATTTTTCTTCCTAACTCATTTCAGTTTCTGTACGCACAGAGCGTCTTAAATCATTGTAATTAGTATGGTTGCCAACACATAAACATATACACAACCGGATAAATACTTTCTATGATGATAATTATTGGATTTCTTTTAGCCCTTTTACATTTCAATTAGTTCATGTAAATCATCTTTATTTTATATAGAAGTCGTTGTAGTCACATATCATCTTCTATTTCCTATTATCCAGAGTAGGTAGCTATATAATTTTGGCAATCCACACAACCAAAAAATATATATAATTTTATCCAAATTAGTACAAGTATATACTTTGCTGCGCAGATTAGTAGAATAAAATAAGATTCAAGAATTAAGCATGTTGAACAATATAATTGCACCATAAGTCAGTTTATACTTTTTTTTCCTGGCTACACTCAAAGAGAAGACTACACTACAAGCCTATATTATCGCATTAATAAATAATTGCTGATTTTATAAATGAGAATATTTTCCTGTGATTACTCTATGAAGCAACATAACCACTATTGTGTCTCACTTTTGAAAATACAATTTGAGCGACATCAAACATTGTGTATCCATTTGATTTATATTTTTAAAAACAATTATTTTTTTATATTATATGAATCTCACCTGGTTTACGTTTGAGACGTGCGTTGCACGTGCATGCTTACTAGTGTGCTAAAAAGTTGAGAGGGTTATGGAAAAAACTTGATGCACTTCGTGTACAAAATGGACAATCTTTTTTGAAGTAAAAGGGTTTCAGACGAAAACTCATCTGTTACAAAGGCATTTCATTTTCTTAAAATTATTTCAACTCCAAACTTTTTGTGCGTTCAACATGCACCATTGAAAGCCATGTCATCAATTTTCAATCCTTTTGACTTAATTTGCTATTTTTCATGCATTTAATGATTTTTTAGCTAAATGACCCTGAAATTGAAAAGCACTACAAATGAACTCTGAAAAGTTTGAAAGTTGGCATGGTATCATCATTTCACCCACATAGCATGTGCTAAAAAGTTGAGAGGGTTACAACAAAAACTGGATGCACTTCATGTACAAAATGGACAATCTCTTTCGAAGTATCAAGGTTTCGGACGAAAACTCATTTATTACAAAGGCATTTCATTTTTTAAACTCATATTAACTCCAGACTTTTTATGCGTTCAATATGCACCATTCAAAGCCACATCATCAATTTTCAATCCTTTCTGACTTAATTTGCTATTTTTCATGCATTTAATGATTATTTTGAAAAGTAATACAAATGAAATCTGAAAAGGTTGAAAGTTGGCATGGTATCATCATTTCACCCACCTAGCATGTGCTAAAAAGTTGAGAGGGTTACGGCAAAAACTAGATGCACTTCGTGTTCAAAATGGACAATCACTTTCGAAGTATCTGGGTTTCGGACGAAAACTCATCTGTTACAAAGGCATTTCATTTTTTAAACTTATTTCAACTCTAGACCTTTCGTGCGTTCAACATGCACCATTCAAAGCCACACCGTTAATTTTTAACCCTTTCTGATTTCATTCGCTATTTTTTATGCATTTGATGAATTTTTTGAGCTATAAAACTAAAAGAGCTAAACATAATCTGTTTTTGATTAGAACGCCCATTTAAAATTACCTAAAAATTACCAAATTGAATATAATGATAAAACACACTAATATTAAACAGCAGGAAAAAGAATCACCCAAAAATCTATTTTTAAAGTAAAGTTATTCACAAACTAGTGATTCGCACAAATTTGAAAGAATTCAAATTTAAACTATTCAAATTTGAAAATTACTGGCACTAACAGAAAGTTTATAATTTTTGTGGCCTAAAGCAAAAAGATTCACTCAAAAACTCTAAATATTTGGCTGTAAGTTGAAACAAAAAGAAATAAATAAAGCAAAAAACTGGAAAAGAGTATAAGTTACAAAATTAACAAAAAAATGCCCGCCTACTAGGCCACCACAGCCTGCATATGACTAGAAACCCAACTACTAGTTGGGCAAGGATGCAGGCCCGCAGGGCAAGTAGTCCCTCAGGGCGACAGGTTCGTTAGGCCCACACATGCCTGCTTTACAGAGGAGCTCGAGGTTGCAGCCGCGGCGGGGCTTATAAACATGTTTAGGCGCGCTTCACTTGGCGAGGTGGGACTAAACTTCCACCACACCTCGCCATTCCAGGACCAGACCTTTAGTCCCGGTTGGTGGCTCCAACCGGGACTAAAGGCCCCCATTTAGTCCTGGTGCGTGCCACCAACCGGGACTAAAGGCCTGGGCTTCCCGCCGCTTGGCCTGGTGAAATTCACCTTTAGTCTCGGTTGGTGGCTCGCATCGGGACTAAGGGGGGGGGGGGCTTTAGTCCC
>NC_057801.1:769003077-769006597 GCF_018294505.1 Triticum aestivum
GGGACTAAAGGTCTTTGTATATAAGCACGCACTTTGGAAATTTCCAATCACACCATCTCCATTCTCTCGACGTGGAACCACAGAGGATGCCAGCAGGCTGCTGCACCATCGCCTGCCCCGACGCCGTTACCTCCCTCGATGCCGGAGATAGTCGCCTCCCCCGACACGCGCCTCCTTCCCCGACGCCGCCCACGCGTCCTCCCCCGGCCGAGCCCCATCGACGCCGCCCACGCCCTCCTCCTTGATTGAGCCACACAAGCCTCGACCTCCATGTCGCCTACCTCGCCCGCTTTGAGCTCGCCGCCCCCTCAATCTCCGGCGATTTTTTTCACTAGATGTTTTCGATGCTTAATTAGTATATATGTATGTATGTATACAATGTATGTATATATCTATATGTAGATGAACGGTTGAATTTGCATAGATTTTCTTTTTTTTTAGTTTTTTATACTTTTAATGTTGTATATAGTATAGACAAAAGTTGCAGAGGAAAAAGTTGACCATATGTATAGTATAGAAATTTTTTGCATAGCAAACATTTGAGGAATTTTGGTCAAGCACAGAAAAAAGTTGCATACAAAAAAATTTGTTCATGTATTAATTTTTTTTGTTAATATCTTAATGTTGTATTTGCAAAATCAAGTGAACAAAAATTACAAAAATCATAATCAAGCATTTAAAAAATGTTAAATTTGCATAGAAACATTTTTGGCATTGACAATGCCCGGCCAGCATCCTCGTCGTTGACTCGGTGGCGATAACCTGCTTGAGAGGCGCCATGTTCGGACTAGGCTCCGCCGGGCTGGCACTGGGAGGTGCTACCTTCCAAGGCGCGTAGCTTGGTGATGAACCAGGCTCCCGTCGTCGACCTAAAGCTTCTTTGGTGCGGAGGCAGCCAACCCCCGTGGAGGTTGTATAGTACATCGCCGTGTCAGGGAGGAGGACGAGCACGTCTGTCGCTACATGGTTGCGTTGGACGTCATGTTGTCCAATACCTGGTAGGTTCTTCAGGGATCTCAGCCGAGCTATGATCTTGTGATGGTTCCTTCTCTTTGGGTGTCCACCGCCCGCGCCTGAGCCGCGAGTGAACTAGATTATTCGATAATATTCAATCCGTATTAGCTAGTGATGTGATAATATTCAAGATGTATTATTGATAATACTCGAGATGTATTCGAGATTATATTCGATAATATTCGATGGTGCATTAATGATACGCCTCCATCGTATCTACTTTTCCAAACTCTTTTGCCCTTGTTTTGGACTCTAATTTGCATGATTTGAATGGAACTAACCCGGACTGACGTTGTTTTAAGCAGAACTGCCTTGGTTTTATTTTTGTGTAGAAATAAAAGTTCTCGGAATGACCTAAAAATTCACAAAGAATATTTTTGGAATGAATAAAAAATATTGGTGAAAGAATCAACCGATGGGGACCCACCTGCTGTCCACAAGGGTGGAGGGCTCGCCCCCTGCCTTGTGGGTCCCTTGGACCTCCACCGACCTCAACTCCAACTCCATATATTCAAGTTTGGGGAGAAAAAAAATATAAGAGAAGGATTCATCGTGTTTTACTATACGGAGCCGCCGCCGCCTCATGTTCTTCATCGGGAGGGCAGATCTGGAGTCTTTTCGGGGCTCCGGAGAGGGGAAATCAACGTCGTCATCATCATCAACCATCCTCCATCAACAATTTCATGATGCTCACTACCGTGCGTGAGTTATTCCATCGTAGGCTTGCTGGACGGTGATGGGTTGGATGACATTTATCATGCAATCAAGTTAGTTTTGTTAGGGCTTGATTTCTAGTATCGACTATGTTTTGAGATTGATGTTGCTATGACTTTTCTATGCTTAATGCTTGTCACTAGGTCCTGAGTGTTTCATGAATATATTTGTGTTCTTGATCAGATCTTGCAAGTTGTAGACACCTATTACGAGTTATGATCCGCATACCCAAAGGTGGCAATAATTGGGATTCTTTCCGGTGATTACAATAGTTTGAGGAGTTCATGTATTCACAAAGTGCTAATGCTTTGTTTCGGTTCTCTATTAAAAGGAGGTCTTAATATCCCTTAGTTTCTATTAGGACCCCACTACCATGGGAGGGTTGGACAAAAGATATTATACAAGTTATTTTCCATTAGCACGTATGACTATATACGGAATACATGCCTACATTTTATTGATGAATTGGAGCTATTCTGTGTCACCCTAGGTTATAACTGTTGCATGATGAATATCATCCGACACATATCATGAATGATCCATTGCCAACGAGTTCGTTTCATATTGATCCTTGCTTTGTTACTTTCGTTACTGCTACTGCTACTTTTTCTGCTTCGTTACTTTCATTACGGCTACTGCTACTTTTGCCACCGTTACCGTTACTTCCATACTACTTTGCTACTAAATACTTTGCTACAGATATTAAGTCTTTCAGGTGCGGTTGAATTAACAACTCAGCTGCTAATACTTGAGAATATTTTTTGGCTCCCTTTGTGTCGAATCAATAAATTTGGCTTGAATACTCTACCCTCGAAAACTATTGCGATCCCCTATACTTGTGGGTTATCAAGACCTTTTTCTGGCACTGTTGCCGGGGAGGATAGCTCTATTCTCTGAGTCACTTGGGATTTATATCTGTTGATCACTATGAGGAATTTTAAAGATACTAGAACCAAGATCTATCCCTCTACTATGAGGGGAGGTAAGGAACTGCCATCTAGCTGTGCACTTGTTTCACCTTCTATTTTGAGTAAGCTTGCGACACCTACACTTGCTATTGATTCTGATATGTTGCATGTTATAGGTGATGGTACTTATACTATAAATGATGCTTATGATGCTACTACTTTCCTTGATAAAACCGTGCCACTGGGTGAATTACTTGATTAACATCTTGCTAGAGTTAGAACTATTGATTATGCTGAAGATGATGATATTTCTGAAACTGATGAAATTATTGAAACTGAAAACTTTGAAACACCTGTTAGACCTAGCTCTCCTAGATATGAACTTCCTATTATGCCCGAGGGCTATGTTATGGATGGAGAGGTAGCTAGGGACTTTCTTGCTTGTAAGGATAGAGATGATCTTAAGAAATTATTATGCAAGTGGAAAGAAAAATCTTGGAATGCTAGAATGCAATATGATTCTAAGTTTGCTACTTCACCTATCTTAGTTATTGATAAGGATTATGAATTCTCTGTCGATCCTGAGTTAATTACTTTGGTTGAATCTGATCCTTTCCATGGTTATGAATCTGAAACTGTTGTGGCACATCTTACTAAATTGAATGATATAGCCACCCTATTTGCTCATGAGGATTTTTTTTCGCTATTACTATATTCTTAAGTTGTTTCCTTTCTCGTTAAAGGGTGATGCTAATATATGGTTTAATTCTCTTGCTCCGGGTTGTTTTCCTAGTCCCCAGGATATGATATATTACTTCTCTGAAAAATATTTCCCTGCTCATAAGAAACAAGCTGCCTTACAGGAAATATTTAACTTTGTGCAA
>NC_057801.1:769006862-769028313 GCF_018294505.1 Triticum aestivum
ATTGAAGAAGACAGTCTCCCACAAGCTTGGGGGGGGGGGGGAGGGGCTTGTCCAATTACTTAATGCTTTGCCTGATCATCCTCTCAAGAAAAATGAAATACTTGACATCTTTTATAATGGACTAACCGATGCTTCTAGGGACCACCTAGATAGTTGTGCTGGTTGTGTTTTTAGGGAACAAACTATTGAGCAGGCTGAATTGCTATTGAATAATATATTGAGTAATGATAATGATTGGATACTTCCTGAACCATCTCCTAATCCAACTCCGAAGAAAAGGGGTATTCTATTTCTCAGCCCCGGAGATATGGAAGAGGCAAAGAAATCTATGAAAGGAAAAGGTATTAAAGCTGAAGATGTTAAGAATTTACCGCCTATTGAAGAATTACATGGTCTTGATAACCCGACACAGGTAGTAGAGGTAAATTCTCTCTATAGATATGATGAAGGTGATATTCCTCATAATAAGTCTGCTATTCAATGCTTGGATGAGTTTGATAATTTTATTGTTAAACAAGGAAATTTCAATGCTTATGTTAGTAGACAATTGAAATGCAATGCTTATATGCTTGACTGCTTGGGTGACTATATGAGTAGAACTATTAGTGATATTAAGATTATTAGCAAGCATGCTTCCATGGTTAAGACTCAAGTAGAACAAGTACTTAAGGCCCAGGATGATTTGCTCAGTGAGTTGAATAGTAAGAATAACGATAATGATGTTAGAGTTATGACTAGAGGTGGTAAATTGACCCAGGAACCTTTGTATCCCGAGGGCCATCCTAGGAGAGTTGAGCATGTTCTAAGATAATTAATACTGATGCACCTAGTCCTATTAATAAAAAGAAAAAGAAAACTGATAGGACTTTGCATGCTTCTAGTGAACCTGTTATAGACACTCCTGAGAATCCCAATGATATTTTTATTTCAGATGCTGAGACACAATCTGGTGATGAACATGAACCTAGTGATAATGTTAATGATGATGTTCATGTTGATGCTCAACCTAGTAATGATAATGATGTAGAGATTGAACCTGCTGTTGATCTTGATAACCCACAATCATAGAAACAACGTTATGATAAGAGAGACATCGTTGCTAGGAAGCATGGTAAAGAAAGAGAACCTGGATTTCGGAAACCCATGTGCTTTTGTGAAATGCTTAGACCTGTCTTTTTGCGTATGCGCTTGATTGATATTCTAAAAATGTCTCCTTATGCTAAGTATACAAAGGATACTGTTACAAATAAAAGAAAGATACCAGAGGCTGAAATTTCCACCATGCTTGCTAATTATACTTGTAAAGGTGGAATACCAAAGAAACTAGGAGATCCAGGAATACCAACTATACCATGCTCCATTAAAAGAAACTATGTTAAAACCGCTTTACGTGATTTGGGAGCCGATGTTAGTGTTATGCCTTCCTCTTTATATCGTAGACTTGAATTGAATAAGTTGATACCTACTGAAATCTCTTTGCAAATGGCTGATAAATCAACTGGTATACCCATTGGTATTTGTGAGGATGTGCCTATTGTGGTTGCAAATGTTACTATCTTAACGGACTTTGTTTTTCATGATATTCCTGAGAACGACAGGATGTCGATCATCCTTGGTAGACCCCTTTTGAATACTGCAGGGGTTGTTATTGATTGCAACAAAGGCAATGTCACTTTTCATGTTAATGGTAATGAGCATACGATACACTTTTCAAAGAAACAACCTCAAGTTCATAGTATCAATTCTATTGGAAAAGTTTCAACAATTACTATTGGAGGTTTTGAGTTCCCTCTCCCTACTATCAAAAAGAAATATGATATTCTTATTGTTCGGGACATGCATATCCCCATTGAGCTAACCTAGTCTTATTCAAAAATTCTTCGGTTTCATGATTATTTGAAAGAAGTTTGTTAATAAGATTTGATCAACCTTGTTAATGGATTCCTTTTGATGAGCATGAGATGGATGAATTTAGAAAGCACAACTTTCTGTACCCACTTTTTACATTTTTTTATTTAGATTAAATAAAGCAAAAATATTATTATGCGTCTGTTTTCTGAATTATCCATGCAATAAAAAATGTCCCGAAAATAAAAGTTCTCCAAATGCCCTGAAAATTTAGTATGATTTTTTATAGAATATTTTAGAATTTCTGGCACTGAGAATGCACCAGGGGGCTGCACCAGTGGACCACAAGGGTGGAGGGAGGGACCTACCTCGTTGGGCGCGCCCCCTACCTTGTGGGTCCCACGTGGGCCCCCCTCACTTATTCGAGCACCCATCCACTTCGTCTTCCTCCAAAAAAAATCATCCCGTTGCTCAAACCCGTGCTCTTGCTCATCTTGCTGCCATTTTCGATCTCCTTGTGCAAAGCTCCATTTGCAAAACTGTCTTGGGGGATTGTTCTTCGGTATGTGACTCCTCCAATGGTCCAATTAGTTTTTGTTCTAGCGCTTTATATTTTGCAATTTTTTTGCTGATGTGGTGACCTTGTTCTTGAGCTTGCATGTCAAATTTATATGGTCCAAAGTAGTTTTGATGCATGATATAGCCTCTAGGCACTTGTGGGAGTAGTTGCTATGATTCTCGTTGAGTTTGGTTCACTTTTATTTTGATTCACTAAAAATTTCAGAATTTTTCAGAGGAAGAAAAATGTTTAGGAAGATTTACCAAGGTGGTTCCTCGAGGAGGCAAGCCCCAAGGCTCGCGATACGTGAGCTGGACCGTGAACCGCCAAGAGAAGCTCGAGTACGGTGTTGCGAATGGCTGTTGGATGAATTCATGGTTCATGTAGGTTTCAAGGATGAGTTTGATGCATACGTACAAAATTCTGGCCTTGAGGACTTCGTGTCAGATAAGTGCCGACAATACTATCACCTCACTGATTTATTTGTGTGAAGATTTAAATGCACATTCGAGTGCAATACTCATACTATCATGTTTGATCTTTATGATAAATCTTATACCATGGACCTAGAAGATTTTAGTGATGCATGCAAAATCCCACAATGGGGCATTCTTAGTGAGCCTCGCAAAACTGAATACAATGATTTCCTTGCTAGCATCACTGTGGGAGAAACTAGAGATATCACACAAGCCTCCATGGGGAGCATTCATTTTCCTTCCATCCATTATTTTGCTCTCTTCATAGGTAGATGCATTAATGGTAAACATGATCATAGACACCTTTGTGCATCAGACCTTAGTGTCCTCAAGTGTGCAGTGTTGGGTGATAAGTGATATAACTTGGGGGCTATTACTGCGAGGATGTTACATCTTAATGCTAAGGATGGAGATTTCTTTGGTGGAATTTATGCCACTCGTCTAGCTAATTATCTCGGGGTGCCCATAAAGGGGAATGACATTGAATTAGCACCTACTTTTCTTGATTATAATGCTTTGGTACGCTACCAGTTTCTTGTTAGGAACGAGCAATCCCTCCTTTACCGACTAATCTTTGACAGACATCATGCTGTCCATATTACCCTTCCTGATCATGCCTTCTTTAACTTTCAGGTAAAAGGGAGATATTTTGTAACTAGAGAGGAGGCAAACGAGTATGAGAGAGAGGTGGAGGCCACTCGCCTCCATGCTGCAGCCCTTTAGGCAGTAGCTGCCGCGTCCTAGTACGACCCCGACTACAACTTTGGATATCCGCCAGGCTAGCCGTGGGCGTAGACCAACTTAGGCCAAAAGCCTAAGCTTGGGGGAGTATGTATTCCTCACCGACATTACATTCATATTCACACACTCATTCTAGTTGTCAGTGTTCATACTTTTTCATTATATTATCCATGCTAGTTTATTTTCTTCCTCGCTTTCTTCTTCTGTGTTTGAAAAACTTTGAGAAAAACCAAAAGAAATAGTTGTAGCTTCTATTTAGTTTCCCTTCCATGTTTATGTAGTATTACTATTAAAGAAAAACCAAAAATATTTCTCATTCTTCTTTTGCTTGTTGAGACCTTTCCCGCGTAAATAGTTTTTTTCGTTCTTGTTTTACTTTCTTTGGAAAAACCAAAACTCCAAAAACATTTTAGTGTCTTTCTTTGAAATTCTTTTTCTTTTCTTTTTGGGTCGAGAGGAGAAGACCACGATGAAAAATGATGAGTGGTTCTCATATGCATTATTGTTGATCTAACAAAGAGCCCTTATTACCTTGTCTTCTCCTTTGAATAAATGTTTGCAGATTCCAGCTTAGTCCAATGCACGTGCACGCTTAATATTATTCACATTGTTCGGTCATGCAAGTGAAAGGCAATAATGATGATATATGATGAAATGATTGAGATGCGGAAAAGCTGGTATGAACTCGACCTATCTTGTTTTTGTAAATATGATTAGGTCATCATTCTTGATTCAGCCCATTATGAATGAAACATGTTTGCAATGACAATTAGAGATTATAATTACTCATGCCATGCTTAATTAGTTAGGAGTTTATAATGGTTTACCTTGCGTGCCAACATGCTTTTAAAATGGTTGTGATGTAGTATGATAGGATGGTATCCTCCTTTGAATGATTCGAGTGGCTTGACTTGGTACATGTTAACGCATGTAGATGAAACAAAATCAACATAGCCTCCACGATATTTATGTTCATGGTGATTTATATCCTACTCATGCTTGCACTCAATGTTGGTTAATCTCAATGCATGTTTATGACCGTTGTCGCTCCTCATTCTTTTGCTAGCCTTCACTTGTACTAAGTGGGAATACTAATTGTTCGTCCATTTCCACAAACCCAAAGTTATTACATATGAGTCCACCATACCTAGTTACCTACCTATATGGGGTATTTACCTGTCGTTCCAAGTAAATTTGCATGTGCCAAACTCTGAACCTTCAAATTATAATCTGTTTTGTATGCCCGAATCGCTCATGTAGGACCGGGGGCTATCAATGTCTTCCATGCTAGGTGGGTTATTCTCACGATGAGTGGGCTCCGCTCGTCATTCACGAGAAAATGGTTGGTAATCGGGATGCCAGTTCCATGCTCAAACCAAATCAAAATATAACTTCAAACAAAACTCCCCCAGGATTGTTGTTAGTTGGACGGTACCCGTTGTTTCGGACCAGCCGTGGAGTGTGCTTGTTGGTGGAGCAGGAGTAAAAAACTTTACCATTCTATTTGGGAACCTCCTATAATGTATCTAGTATGGAAGATACAGAGATCTCTTGGTTGTTATGTTGGCAATGAAACAATACCACTCAAAATATTATTTATCTCTGTTTCCAAAACTCTCGCTCTGGCACCTCTGCAAATCTCTGCTTCCCTCTGCGAAGGGCCTATCTATTTATTTTTATTGTTGAGTTATCATCCTCTTATAAAAAGCACCAGTTAGAGAGCACCACTGTCATTTGCATGCATTGTTATTAATTGATATTGAGTATGACTGTGACTAGATCTCTTTTACCATGAATTACAATGTCTAGTCAGTCCTTGATCTTCAGGGGTGCTCTGCATTTATGTTTTGCGGTCTCAGAAAGGGCTAGTGAGATACCATTTTGTTATATCATATCATGGTTGTTTTGAAAAGTATTGTCATCCGAGATTCATTATTATAGCTCGCTAGTTGATTATGCCATTGATATGAGTAAATGTGAGACCTAAATGTTACTGTGAATATGGTTAGTTCATAATCTTTGCTGAAAACCAGAATGACGGCTATACATATTTGCAAAAACAAGATCAAATAGAGTTTGTAAAAGTTTTTCTTTATCACTTTCAGTTTTCAACTGCATTGCTTGAGGACAAGCAATGGGTTAAGCTTGTGGAGTTGATACGTCTCCGTCGTATCTACTTTTCCAAACACTTTTGTCCTTGTTTTGGACTCTAATTTGCATGATTTGAATGGAACTAACCCGGACTGACGTTGTTTTCAACAGAATTGCCTTGGTGTTATTTTGTGCAGAAATAGAAGTTCCCGGTATGACCTAAAGATTCATGAAGAATATTTTTGGAATAAATAAAAAATATTGGCGAAAGAATCAACCGAGAGGGACCCACCTGTTATCCATAAGGGTGGAGGGCACACCCCCTGCCTTGTGGGTCCCCTGGACCTCCACCGACCTCAACTCCAACTCCATATATTCACGTTCGGGGAGAAAAAAATCAGAGAGAAGGATTCATCGCATTTTACGATAAGTAGCCACCACCACCTCCTGTTCTTCATCAGGAGGGCAGATCTGGAGTCCGTTCGGGGCTCCGGAGAGGGGAAATCGTCGTCGTCATCATCAACCACTGTGGCCAAGTGGCTACTACAAAGCCCGACCATTGTGGGACAAAGCTGAGAAAGACCTGCTTGCTAAAGGGGTCCAACAAGTGACATTGAATTGGCCAAACCGTTCAAGGACTTGGTTCTTCGGGGTTGGGGGAACTTTGGACCCAGAAACAGGGGAGTGTCGTTGGACGAACGAGCAACTTGCAATACCCATCAAGAAGCTTAAGAAATATATTAGCGCAACACAGAAAGGGACGTTCATTCCCGACAGAGAGAAGGATGAGCTGACTAAGGCCCTCGGGAATCCTGAGCACCCTGGACGAACATGAGGCACACTAGGCTCCATTCCGTGGGTGGTCAGGTTTCCCGGCGCAGCCGGTTACAGAAGACGAGGGAGAAAGAGGAAAGCGGAGCTGAGCAAAATGCAGAAGCTCAATGCTAGAATAGCGAAGCTAGAGGAAGTTGCAGCTGCCGGCCAACCATCTCAGTGGCACGAAGATCTTGCCCCAGAAGCTACCCCACTGAAAGTGCAATCATGCCCTTACATCATGTTTTGATGTTGATGACAATATACATGTAGGGGACTAACAATGGTTGTTAAGTAAATCTCAGGTGTTAGTCCCTGGCTCATCGAAGTGTGTGGATCAAGGGCATACAAGTGATTTTACTCAAGGATGAAGCATAAAAATTGATTTGATATTTGGTTTCTTGAGTATAGGATCCCGCACTATTAAGAGGGGATCGGTAGGGTTAGTTAAGGACTTGCTCAAGTTACAATAATTCCTTGCTTCAATAAAAACTTAGGGTCACACAAAAATACTCTGTGCACATGTTCTGTTTGCTCCCATGCCGGATGTCCGGGCTGCCAGCCAGATGTCTGGGTCACTGATGTTTAGACACCAGTAAGTCTGCACGCTCATATCGTATGTCCGGGATGCACCCCGGATGTCCGGGTCTCCCAGCCACGCCGGATGTCCGGTATTTCCCCGGATGTCCGGCTCCCTGTCATCCCGACTCCAGTAGGTTTGCACGTTGCTGTCGGATGTCCGGGCTTTGCTCCGGTTGTCCGGGCCTTCCCGTGTCACAGGATGTCCGAGCCTTGCTCCGGATGTCCGGCCCCTCTGTTTTTCTCCTGGCTTCTTCTCTGTTCTTCTAGTGCCTCGCCAGCCCGGATGTACGGCCACCCTGCCCGGATGTCCGGCCTGCCCATTCACTTATGCTATAACGGCCACATTTGTGCTCACACTATATATAGCCCTTCTTCCCCACGGGAGAGGGCTGACCACTCACTTTGAACAAACCCTAGAACACATTTTACTCTCTCTCTCACTCCTCCACACCAAATCTTAGACCCCCAAGGGATTTAAGAGCATTTGAGAGAAGTTGTCCGATCAAGTGATAGATCCACTCCCTCTCCGTCTTTGCACCAAAGGAATTCGTGATTTGAGCAAGTCTTGAGCTTTTCCCCCATCGTTCTTGTTACTCTTGGAGGTTGGAGACTCCTAGGAGGTAGGAGTCTTTCGGAGAGGAATCGACCTTTGTGATTACCTCCGGAAAAGTTTGTGAGGGTTTGGAGACCACCCCAAGGTCTACCACTAGTGGTTGAGAAATGCCTTCATGGTTTTGTCTCAAAGGGAGAATAGGGTGAGCCTTCGTGGCGTTGGTGTGCCTTCGTGGTAACATCCACCTCTCTAACGGTGACATAGCTCCCCTCCAAGGAAGTGAACATCGGCATACATCCTCGTCTCCCGGAGTTGCGGTTATTCCTAACCCTAACTCTCTACTTGTGGTTACTTGTCTCTTAGCACTTACTTATCTCATATTGTGCTTGTTTCTTTTCATACTCGTGTTACTTGCTCAGCACTTAGTACTACTCTTGCAATTGTTAGGCTCACTCTCATATTCCACATTATTGCCTAAAATTGCTTAGTAATAATTAAAATTTGTAATTGTGCCTATTCACCCCCCTCTAGGTCCATCTCGATCCTTTCAATTGGTATCAGAGCCTCGTGCTCTATTCTTGTGGCTTAACTGCCCTAGAGCGAGATGAACCCGGATGGGACTCCCCTTGTTGCAGATCTGAAGGATAAAGGCGAGGCTTCTTCTGAAGTCAATTCCTTTACGTCTGAGGATCTGGAATGGGCCCTTGCCAAGCAAAAAGAGGAGAATGATGCTGCTCTTGAGGCCTTGGTTCAAATGAGATTAGCCACGTTGTCCATGGTGCTTGCACCACTCTCGGGTGGTGCGGCTTCGAGGCCAACTGTGCCTGCTCCGTCACTTGGTCAACAACCTCCTAGCAACGAACACTCCAGTGTTCCTTGGCTTTACGCAAGACCTCAGGTTGAGAAACCGAGATATAATCCTCAAGGCAAACCTCCTTTACTTAGTGCCACTTCCGATTTGCCTTGTGGAGAGTTGCTATGCAGGATCATCTTTGACATGGAAATGATGAGATGCTGGAGATCATGGAGTATGGTTATCATGTGGTTGATCCAAAGAACCCTACACCAAGAGAAATTTATGACAAGAATCTCAATGACACTGCAATCATGTGTATAAGGAGAGGTATGGATGACAAGCAAAGGAGACCATTCATACACATCACAAGTGCCAAGGAACTATGGGAAAGTATTATAAGATCCAAGACTGGCACCTCTACCCTCCGGAGTGCTCAATATGAAATTGCCAAGGGGCAATTGCAAAACTTTTGTATGGAGAAAGGTGAAACCCCCAATCAACTCCTTGAGCGTCTCATGACCCTCACTGCCGACATTGAGTCGTGTGAGTGTGACAAGACACAAGATGGATTCAACATGACTAAGCGATTCCTTATGGATAAGTTGCTTCATGCTCTTGCCCCATATCACCATCAAATGGTGTGGGACATAAGACAACACCATGCCTTCAAGGAAATGACTACATATGACATCATATCCACCTTCCAACTATTTGAAGAGTCAAAGGCTAATGCCACAAAACATCTTGCCATGCATGGTAGCCCATCATCAAAGATCAATCTTGCATTAAAGTCCAAGCATGTATGTGAAGATGAGGACAGTGAAGAGGAAGAAGAAGATGATGATGATGAAGATGGTGATGAGATTGAATCTGATGAGGGCCCTTCATATGAAGACATGGCTCTCTTTGTCAAGAAGTTTAGCGCGGGAAAATTCAAGGGAAGATTTCAAAAGAAGAAAGTAAGAAAATGCTACAACTGTGAAGAAACCAACCACTTCGCCAACGAGTGTCCTTATGAGAAGAGAGAGGATAAACCAAGGTTTCCCAAGACCTTTTCCAAGAATAAGTTGCCAAATCCTTTGAACTCCAATCTCAAGAAGAGAGATGGGAAAGCAATGGTTACTCAAGAAGAATCCGATCCAGATGATGTTAGTGGTGTTGCCGGAGTTGCTCAAGACTCTCAAAACACTTTGAGGTTAGTGAACAAGAGTGGTGATGTGGTCACCTACAACTACATGAAAGACTACAAGGGCAACGCTCACAAGTGCCTAATGGCAAAGGCCGTGGTAGAAGATGGAGAGGACCAAAGCTCTCCTGACAAGGTCAAGGTAACCCCACGATCAAATCCTCCTCTTTTCACTCCCTCTACTCCTAGTGATGAGTATCTTGATGCGAAGGATAGCTATGATGATGATGATCCTATGCTTGCTAAACTTAATAAGTTCATGTGCTCCCTCAAAGGAAAGAAGCTCACTATGTTTCGTATGCTTATGGAGATGGTGAGTAAGCACACCATCACCATTAAAGAACTCAAAACCCTCGTCACCGAGGAAAAGGCAAAATGTGAAATCCTTGAGCAGAAAGTCCAATATGAGGAAGCACGAAATGATGAACTATGCTTAAAAATTGGTGCAAACATTGATGTTCATACTAAAGATCTTGCCTCCTTTAAAAAGGCTATTGACTCTTGTGAAGAGTTGATGAATGATAAAAGTAAGCTTTTGAAGTCTCATGCTTCTCTCTCTAAGGATTGTGAGCTTCTATCCGTGTCCCTCAAGACTAAGGAAGAAGAGCTCACCCTTCTTACAAAGTGTTTTGAGACGCTCAAACTTACTTATCTTGAAACTCTAGCCAAGGCTTACTCTTCTCCTATTATTAATATTGATGCTTGTACTACTAACTCTAGTGGTGATCTAGCATCTATTCTTGAGGAAAATCGCTTCCTCAAGGCTCAAATCGAGAAAGGTCTCATGACATGTGCCCAAGGGCAAAAGAAGCTTAATGAGGTATTGAGCCAACACAATGAGGTGTTTGCCAAAGAGGGACTAGGGTTTGACCCCAGCACAAGCAAGAAGAAGACGTCCTCTCAAAAGTGCACAACCCCTCTTAAAGAAACATTTGTACGACAGGGGCACAAGGAGAAAGGTAAGGTTGTTAGTGGGAAGGCCACAAGGGGCGTGCCCACTCTCAACAAGCCAAAAGAGTTCATGCATCCATCCTATGTACTTCGTAAGACTAAGGATGGAGAAGTTTATGCAAAATTTGTTGGTCCTCGAAATGCATTCCGATTCTATGCTATTTGGGTCCCTAAGACCCTTGTGACTAACCTGAGAGGTCCCATTGCAAAATGGGTGCCTCTAACCAAGTCATAATTGTGTGTAGGTTGCCTTCTCCGGAGGAGTAAAATGGGTGATTGATAGTGGATGCACCAATCATATGACCGGAGATAGCAAATTGCTCTAAGATTTCATGGAAGTTATTCAACCATTCATGAGCATTATGTTTGGTGGAGGTTCAAAAGGACAGGTACTCGGTTTGGGCAAGGTGGCTATCACAAATGACATGTCTCTTGCAAATGTCATGCTTGTCCAATCCCTTAAATACCATTTGCTTTCTGTTCACCAATTGGCTTTTGTTGGTTATGATACACTCTTTGGACTAACGGATGTGAAAGTCTTTAAGAGAGATACTCTCGAAGTGGCCTTTGTTGGAGAGTTGGATGGCAACCTTTACATGGTTCATTTCTCGAAAGAGAGCACATTCCATGCAACTTGTCTAATGGCCAAGGCCGACAAGGGGTGGCTATGGCATCGCCGGCTAGCCCATGTCGGCGTGTGAAATCTTCAAGATCCCTTAAAGGGGAATCACATCCTTGGACTAACCAATGTCTCTTTTGAGAAACAACCGTGTGTGTAGTGCATGCATAGACGGGAAGCAACATCAATCAAAGCACCCTCCCAAGAACATTGTGTCTACTTCAAGGCCCCTGGAGCTCCTTCATGTGGATCTTTTTGGGCCTCCTTCATGGGATAGTCTTGGTGGGAAAAAGTATGGACTTGCCATCGTCGATGACTCCTCAAGATATACATGGGTGTTTTTCCTCAAGTCCAAGGACGAGACGAAGATCACCTTCATTGATTTTGCCAAGCAAGCACAATGCAAGTTTGACAAAGAGATCTTGGCAATAAGAAGTGACAATGGCTCTGAGTTCAAGAACTCTACCTTGGAAGAATTCCTTAGTGATGAAGGGATTGAGCATCAATATTCAGCTCCATACACTCCTCAGCAAAATGGTGTAGACGAAAGGAAGAACTGTACACTTGTAGAGATGGCAAGGTCCATGTTGGATGAATACAAGTCACCACATAGTTTTTGGGCCGAAGCTATCAACACTGCATGCCATGCATCAAACCGGCTCTTCCTCCGTACTATATTGGAAAAGACTCCATATGAGCTCCTAACTGGGAACAAGCCAAATGTCAAGTACTTTCGTGTATTTGGGTGCAAATGCTTCATCCTCAACAAAAGAGAACGGTTAGGAAAATTTCAATCCAAAACAATTGAGGGCATATTTGTTGGCTATGCATCAAACTCTCACGCCTATAGAGTCTACAACAAATCCAATGGATGTGTTGTAGAAACTTGTGACGTGGTGTTTGATGAATTTAATGGCTCCCATGGGGAGCAAGTTGATCTAAGTGATGTAGGTGAAGAAGATTCCTCTCAAGATATCTTGACCATGGGTGTTGGTGCACTTCTTCCAATGGAACAAGAACCTCTTGATGATGAAGAAGAAGATGGAAGTATCACACATCATCAAACTACTTCAACACCCCTACCACCACAAACTCCTATTGTTCAACCGACGCCCTTAGTCCAAGTACAAGAAGATGATCAAGTTCCTCTTCATGATAATCTTCAAGAAGAAGATCTTCATCAAGGGCAAGAACAAGAATGTTCAATCATTGACGATGAACCTCATCAAATACAATATGAATAAGAAGATCTTCCTCCACACATTAATGATCCATACCTCGAGAAACTCTAACCTCCATCATGCCTCGAGTGGCCGGTCGTGTTGATGTTGACAAAATTCTCACCAGCATATCAGAAGGTAGAGTCACTCGTAAACAATTGACTAACTTTTGTGCTCACTTCTCGTTTGTGTCTAGTGTTGAACCTCTCAAGGTACAAGATGCATTGATGGACACCGATTGGCTCATTGCTATGCAAGAAGAGTTGAATAGTTTTGAATGCAACTAAGTGTGATCATTAGTCAAGAGACCCACTACGGAACACAATGTCATTGGAACAAAATGGATTTTCAAGAACAAGCAAGATGAGAATGGTATAATCATCCGCAACAAGGCAAGGTTAGTGGCCCAAGGGTACTCACAAGTTGAAGGTTTGGACTTCGGTGAGACCTTTGCCCCCGTTGCCCGTCTTGAATCCATTCACATCTTACTTGCTTATGCTGCCTTCAATGGATTTACATTGCATCAAATGGATGTAAAGAGTGTTTTCCTTAAAGGTCCTCTACAAGAAGAAATATATGTGTCACAACCACCTGGGTTCATTGATCCCGATCACAAAGACTATGTGTATAAACTTCATAAGGCTCTGTATGGCCTCATACTAGCACCTCGTGCTTGGTATGATCATCTTAAGAAGTTTTTACTCGATGATGGCTTTGTGAGAGGGGTGATCGATCCTACTCTTTTTACTAAGATGGACAAGGGTGATTTGATCTTATGCCAAATTTATGTAGATGATATAATTTTTGGTTCTCCTAACATTCATTTGTGCAAGAAGTTTGCGGACTCCATGACCAAGAATTTTGAAATGTCACTCAATACGGATTTGAAGTTCTTTCTTGGATTTCAAATTCAACAATTTCAAGAAGGAGTTTTCCTGTCTCAAGCAAAATACCTCAAGGATATCCTAGATAAGTTCGGTATGACTGATGCTAGTCCATGTAAGACACCCATGCCAACCAAAATTGTACTCACTGAAGACACCAACGGTATTCCTTTCGACCCATCTAAATACCGCTCTATGATTGGTTCATTGCTTCATCTTTGTGCATCTAGACCAGACATCATGTTTAGTGTATGCATGTGTGCTAGATTTCAAGCTTCCCCTAGGGAAAGTCATCATAAGGCGGTTAAGCATATTCTTAGATACCTTGTTCACACCCCAAAGTTGGGTCTATGGTACCCCAAGGATGCTAAGTTTGATCTCATTGGGTACACGAATGCGGATTGGGCTGGAGACAAAGTGGATCATAAGTCCACCTCTGGTGCATGTCAATTTCTTGGTCGCTCCTTGGTAAGTTGGTCCTCGAAGAAACAAAATTGTATTGCCCTCTCTACCGCAGAAGCTGAATACATTGCAGCCGGCAGTTGTGCAACTCAATTACTATGGATGAGACAAACCTTGAAGGATTATGGTATCACTTATAGACATGTGCCTCTCCTATGTGATAATGGAAGTGCCATCAATATTGCTGATAACCCCAAGGATCATCTCCGCACCAAGCACATTGATATTAGGTATCACTTCTTGAGAGATCATGTGGAAAAGGGTGATATTCACATCGACCATGTTGGTACAGATTTGCAACTTGCAGATATTTTCACCAAACCATTGGATGAAGCAAGGTTTTTTCGACTTAGGTGTGAACTTGGTATCTTGGAACTTGACAACATTATGTGAAATCTAGTACCCATGCATGGATTTTCATAATGTTTTTGTCTTGATGTAGGCATATATTTAGGGGGAGACATTCAATTCATGAATATTCTCACCCTACATAATGCATAAATAGAACAAACACTCTCAAAGTTATCATGGTTCTCAAACTATGGTGCTTTAACATGATGGAGTCATGACTATGTGCCCAAAGTCTATGTCTTTGCGGCACTATGTTACATATGCTCAAACATGGTGACCTCGGTCACCGCTTGTACATTACTTGCGTGAACCTTTCATCCTTATTTTGGTAGGGCTGTTATTACATCTTAGTATGGCCTTAGAATTACTCAGGTTGTCACCTTTATAATCCTCTCAAAACTCCTTGGCAGAGTCCATATCAAATCACATTAGTTGGCCCCCTCCAAAAACTCTCTCTTGTCTGGATTTGTTGTCCAGTGGCCGGACATCCGGCCCCTCTGCCGGACATCTGGGCCCTGGAGTAGATCTTTCTGTTGCCCAAACTGGGGTTGCCGGACATCCGAACCCTTTAACCGGACATCCGGGCTTTGATCCTATAACTGGCTGCCCCTCACACGCTGAATATCTGGGCTTCTCAGCGGATGTTCGGCCCGTTGCCCCTGTTTCTCTGCTCTCTGACCTCCGCTCGTCGGATATCCGGGCCAGGCCCCGGATGTCCGGTCCGTCAACCGCACACACATAACAGGGGAGGGGCTCAGGAGTTGGGGGCAGTTTTCCCCATTCACTCCCGTTCCTTTTCCCCATCGCGCCTCACAGCCGCCGCCGCCGGGCTGTCACTCCGGTGCTGCCCCGGCCCTCTCCTCTAAGCTCCGGCCCCGATCTCCTGCTCATGGCTTCTCCTCCTCCCAATCTACGATTCTACCCAACCCATTTCTTGGGTTGTGTTGTGAATCCCTCGGGAGGGACCGGTGTAGTGTGGGAGTGGCCGCCAGAGTTCCTCATGGCGCGGACGAAGAACTGCGGCCCCGATCGCCCCGAGCCTCCTTCTAGGGGTATGGATGCTATCTCTACTCCATTCTACTTCTATGGAGACCGCAAAAATCTTAGGGTTTCACTCTCTCATGCATATCTTAGCGTCTATGTCTCTCTTGAGTGTTGGTGTCTCTTGCTTATGCCTACAAATCTGTCAATGAACTCGGCAAATCAATTTAAATCATGGTCATGTCACATTTTTGATCTACCACTGGACTTATTCTATGGTCATGCTCAAAAATGGTCATCCCATTGTTTAATTTGTCTTATCCTTGTTCATACTTGTTGGCTCCATCTCATCGGGATCTCTCATTATCCATTCCAGTTGTTCGCCGGCAAGGCTCAACCGACTCCGATGAGCATGCTCGGCCTAAGAAGAAGAAGACCACCACCACCAAGAAGAAGAAGCGGGCACCATCCACACTAGTCCGTCGGACTTGGATCCTGATGATGCGGACTATGTTGGGGAGGAAGAGGAGGTTCGTGCACCAAGACACTCCGTTGGTCAGTCCAAGCCTGGTACTAGGAGGGCGCCGGTGCCTCAAGTTCGTGGTTCTGCAATGCCCATTGTCCGTGGTCGTCGCATCTCTATGGAGCTTCCTTACAGTGGGGATCGCTATCCTCACACCTTCAAAACTGTGGGGGCAGCTCAATATCTTACGTTTCGTCGGGATGTCAATCAATATGAGATGGTGGCTGATGCGGAGGATCCTCGGTTCTGAACTCGAATGCAGCAGGATCTCTATTCCAGTTTCGTCCGTGGGCATGGACTTGTTTCTCACTCATACTTGGATCTCAACTTCCTGCGTGAGAATCCTGACATGTTCCCTAACAATCCGGTCAAGATCATTGATGATATGACCCTTGGTCCCGCAATGACCTTCATGTGTGATTGGAATGAAGCTTCCATTCTACAGTTCTATGCCACCTGTTTCTTTGGTCCGGACAACACTCTCACCTGGATGATGGATAACACTACTATGAGCATCACCTATGACAGGTTTGTTCAGATTTTGGGTCTCTCCGGTGTTGGCCATCGCATGCATAGTATGGATCCTGAGCACAAGCCCAAAGCGACTGATGCTTGCTTGCCACTTGTCAAACCTACCTCTTAGCTCTCTAAAGAAGAACTTGCATATCCACTCAACGAGGTATCTATCTTCCGTGCTCCTTACTACATCCTCTATCAGTGTGTGCTCCGCACTCTCTATCCTAAGAAGGGAGATCACTCAAGGGCTTGCAACTATTGCATTGACTTGATGGTTCGTATGCATGACAAACCCACTGAGCCGCTGGACACAGCCCATTTCATTTTGGCATGAGATCCGTCTTTGCAGTTTCATTCAGAAGCGCCAGTTTCTTCATGCTCCTTTCATTCAGGCTCTGATTGATCACACCGCTCCCTTTGAGGTGGTTAAGACTGTTGTTCATTCTAGTTGGAAGCCTGCTGCTCACATGCGCGTGATGCCTGATGATCAGACTGCTGCTCGTTCTCAGTCTAAGAGGCCTGCTGGTGGGACTCAACGCACTGATTCCTCTGTTCCATCTTCGTCGTCAGCTCCTCGTGGACGCCTTGCCATGTTCCTCAGCAAGGCTCAATCTGCTATCATGAGGTCAATCACTTTCAGCTGTCAGCAAAATCATGACGTTCAGAAGCGCCTCATCCTCTCCAAGAATCAGCTCAAGCAGCACCTTCGTAACCGCGGGAGTCCCGTGAGTGATGATGATCCTATTCCCGCGGCTCCGTCCTCCTCTACCTTCGGTTTCCCATCTCGTGACGAGTATCCTGAGTTCTTTGATGATCATGGTGACATCCGCCAGGAGTGACCGAGTGCGTTTAGTTCTTCGCCCCTTTTTACTTGTTGCTGTCAAAGGGGGAGAAGTAGTATCTTAATGTGGTCATACTTGATGTATTAGCTATTTGTGTTAGCCCTACTATTATTTGAACTTGTTATGAACTTGTTATGTTGCTACCTATGCTATTGTCTTGATCAAGTGAGACTAACTGAGACTATGTTGTTATCTTATTATCTTGATCATGTGAGTCTATGTTGTTTACCTTGTGGGTATGGATTTTGTTTTGTCCATGTGTTAACATATTCATCTCATGCTCACAATGAGGGGGAGCCAAATACAAATAGAAACATCAATTTACTTTGTACTCTTGCTCTCATATTTTTCAATGCTAAGACTATTTATTACAACTGTGATACTACATGTGTGATTGTCATCAACAAACAAAAAGGGGGAGATTGAAAGTACAATCATGCCCTTACATCATGTTAATATGTTGATGACAATATACATGTAGGGGACTAAAAATGGCTGTTAAGTAAATCTCAGGTGTTAGTCCCCGGCTCATCGAAGTGTGTGGATTAAGGGCATACAAGTGATTTTACTCAAGGATGAAGCATAAAAATTGATTTGATATTTGGTTTCTTGAGTATAGGATCTCGCACTATTAAGAGGGGATCGGTAGGGTTAGTTAAAGACTTGCTCAAGTTACAATAATTCCTTGCTTCAATAAAAACTTAGGGTCACACAAAAATACTCTGTGCACATGTTCTGTTTGCTCCCATGCCGGATGTCCGGGATGCCAGCCGGATGTCCGGGTCACTGATGTTTAGACACTAGTAAGTCTGCACGCTCACGCCGGATGTCCGGGCTGCACCCCGGATGTCCGGGTCTCCCAGCCACATCGGATGTCCGGTATTTTCCTCGGATGTCCGACTCCCTTTCATCCCGACTCCAGTAGGTTTGCACGTTGCTGCCGGATGTCCGGGCTTTGCTCCGGATGTCCGGGCCTTCCTGTGTCACCGGATGTCCGCTCCCTCTGTTTTTCTCTTGGCTTCTTCTCTGTTCTTCTACTGCCTCGCCAGTCCGGATGTCCGGCCAGCCTGCCCGGATGTCCGGCCTGCCCATTCACTTATGCTATAACGGCCACATTTGTGCTCACACCATATATAGCCCTTCTTCCCCACGGGAGAGGGCTGACCACTCACTTTGAACAAACCCTAGAACACATTTTACTCTCTCTCTCTCTCTCTCACTCCTCCACACCAAATCTTAGATCCTCAAGGGATTTGAGAGCATTTGAGAGAAGTTGTCCGATCAAGTGATAGATCCACTCCCTCTCCGTCTTTGCACCAAAGGAATTCGTGATTTGAGCAAGTCTTGAGCTTTTCCCCCATCGTTCTTGTTACTCTTGGAGGTTGGAGACTCCTAGGCGGTAGGAGTCTTTCGGAGAGGAATCTGCCTTTGTGATTACCCCCGGAAAAGTTTGTGAGGGTTTGGAGACCACCCCAAGGTCTACCACTAGTGGTTGGGAAACGCCTTCGTGGTGTTGTCTCAAAGGGAGAATAGGGTGGGCCTTCGTGGCGTTGGTGTGCCTTCGTGGTAACATCCACCTCTGTAACGGTGACGTAGCTTCCCTCCAAGGAAGTGAACATCGGCATACATCCTCGTCTCCCGGAGCTGCGGTTATTCCTAACCCTAACTCTCTACTTGTGGTTACTTGTCTCTTAGCACTTACTTATCTTATATTGTGCTTATTTCTTTTCATACTCGTGTTACTTGCTCAGCACTTAGTACTACTCTTGCAATTGTTAGGCTCACTCTCATATTCCGCATTATTGCCTAAAATTGCTTAGTAATAATTAAAATTTGTAATTGTGCCTATTCACACCCCCCTCTAGGTCCATCTCGATCCTTTCACCCACCATCTCAGCGGAGAAGCAGCATGGCTTCCACGGAGCTCGTTCAGCCTGATTTCATGACTCCTCGCTACCCCGTGGATACTATCACTGAGGCTCAACATTGCAAGCTTACGACGAAATGGCACAACCTGACTTTGAAGGCGGCTGTCGGCTCTGTTGCACCTCCTCTAGCTGACAGAACTTTTCACTGCCATCTGATTCCACATGGCTATGCTATTGTGACGGTGGATGAAATAATGGAGGATTTGAGGAGCTAGAGCTTGACCACCCTACAGGTCAAGGGAAAAATCAGCTGGTTTATGGTTTGAGGAGTACATGTCTATGGAGGAACGAGTACATCAAGCTTCCAAACTGGACGCCTCCTCCTCCGGTGAGTCCGGGCACTCCGCCTCCTCCGGTGCGTGAGGGCACTCCGGCTCCTCCTCCACCTCCTCCGGCGCGTCGGAGCACTCTGCCTCCTCCGGCGTGTCAGCGGACTCCGCTGCTTCAGCAACGGCGGAATAGAGACGCCACTGCTCCGGCGGCTAGCAATACAAGCAGAGGAGGGAAGCAATTCAAATACGGTCTATGTCTCAAGGCTCGAGAAAAGTTACCACATGAGAGGACCGACAAGGAAAACGAGGACATCTGTCGTGCCCAAGTGAGGGACCATTTTGCATGGAAACCTCCACCTCCGAAGCAAACGTTAGATCAGGTGAAAGTGAAGTGCACTCTGGATGCCCTTAGGCAACCACCAATGCCTCCGCCGCAATCCAACTATGAGCGCATTATTGAAAGGACATATAAGGAAGCGGAGCGGTCGGGAAGTACTTCCAGTGATGAAAGGTTAGCAGAACGAAGAAGTGGGAAAAAATTCCCCATCTCGGTGAATAGGCGAACCAATCGTGCCCCTGCTCAAGGTGTCTAGAGATATCGTCGCTAATCATCCGCAGATGGTGTCCGGTACCAATCCTGCTGATTACTTGAGCGATGGTGTAGAGTTTAAAATAATGGAGGCAAACACCTTTAGTTACGAGCACGAGAAGCCTCTCGTCAAACCTGATCATCCTCCTCTAACAAAGATGATGCGAAGATTGCATGAATGGTACATGAAATCCTGCAGTGAGTCTGGGAAGAATAGTTTCATGCTGAGAATTAAAAAGGAGCATGACCTCGTTGGAACTGAGTTGTTGCCTGTTGAATTTGTGGAGTTATTCCAGTTATACAATCAAATGGACCTCGACAAACAACTCGTGACTTGCTACTGTCTGTAAGTATTACTTCTGTAATTAAGTCTCTATATATAGCTCAGCTCTTTCATTGCATGTATATATAATTATCCTCGCCATATTATGCAGATTGAAGATCGTCAAATGTAGAAAAACACAAATCTATGACATTGGGTTCACTAACCCAAATACCATAAATGAATGGTCGGTTAAAAACAGAGTCTCTGATACCGAGGACAACTTGCTACAATCGTTGCTTCTAAATCAAAATAAAGAGAAAATACTTTTTCCTTACAACTTCAAGTGAGTGTTACTGTCTTGTGCATATTCGTTTTCCCTTACTCGTTGTTATAGTAATGTAATAAATGAGTTATGCATGCATGCGTGCGCAGCTTCCACTTTATTTTGCTAGAGATTAAGCTTGACCGGGGAGTATTAACTGTCTTAGACTCGAGACGAGAGATCCCCAGGACTATGCGGACACGACTGAAATGCTACAGAAGTAAGTTCAATCGATCATTATCGCACCATATCGGCAACTTTGTTCATTTCCAGGTATCAAGTAATTATTGTCTTTGTCTGGCAGGGTTTGGAAAGAGTTCACCGGAATTGTTTTGGGAATGCAGAGGGAGCTGCGATTTACACACCCGAAAGTAAGTACTACTAGCTAGTTCCGCGCATCTCCCATTGGTTCTAGCTAGTTTCATCAATACCATTTCGTATGCTTTATTATCAGTTTGATTGAACTCTACTTCTCATAAAGTGCTTGTGGCAGGAAGTCGGGAATGATTTTTGTGGATACTACGTTTGCGAGTTCATCTACAACGCAATGACCTCTCACCGGGGCTACTCCAAAAAGCAATATAAAGTACGTAAACAAAAGTATTCACAATTTTATTTTATTACCATCATTTGTATTGAGTTTCATTCATATATATTTATTGACCCCTTCTTTCAATTAGATGTGGCAGATGCAGGATGAACTCCTACCACATGATCGCATACGACCAACTCAAGAGGAATTGGCGGGATTCTTTCTTGACCACGTCATACCTAAATCCGGAGAATACCATGTGGAAGTTGAAACCGATTTTAGATGTTAGGGATCGTAAGACATGTTATATTGTATATATGTAGTAGCGTCGGATAGATATATGAAAACTTGTTGTTCGACCAATCTCTCAGAGAAAGAGAGGTCTCACTTCTCTCTGTATATATGTTCATGACGATCTTTTGTAATTAATGGTTCCTTCATTTGCTTACTAGCTAGCGTGTCGAGTTCTCTCTATATGTATAGTAGCTAGCGTCAACCAAGCACGGAGAAAGAGAGGACACTTCTCTCTATTAGCTAGCTAACACAATA